>NW_027094225.1:0-7500 GCF_029207755.1 Chamaea fasciata | reverse complement strand
GTTAGGGTTAGGGTTAGGGTTAGGGTTAGGGTTAGGGTTAGGGTTAGGGTTAGGGTTAGGGTTAGGGTTAGGGTTAGGGTTAGGGTTAGGGTTAGGGTTAGGGTTAGGGTTAGGGTTAGGGTTAGGGTTAGGGTTAGGGTTAGGGTTAGGGTTAGGGTTAGGGTTAGGGTTAGGGTTAGGGTTAGGGTTAGGGTTAGGGTTAGGGTTAGGGTTAGGGTTAGGGTTAGGGTTAGGGTTAGGGTTAGGGTTAGGGTTAGGGTTAGGGTTAGGGTTAGGGTTAGGGTTAGGGTTAGGGTTAGGGTTAGGGTTAGGGTTAGGGTTAGGGTTAGGGTTAGGGTTAGGGTTAGGGTTAGGGTTAGGGTTAGGGTTAGGGTTAGGGTTAGGGTTAGGGTTAGGGTTAGGGTTAGGGTTAGGGTTAGGGTTAGGGTTAGGGTTAGGGTTAGGGTTAGGGTTAGGGTTAGGGTTAGGGTTAGGGTTAGGGTTAGGGTTAGGGTTAGGGTTAGGGTTAGGGTTAGGGTTAGGGTTAGGGTTAGGGTTAGGGTTAGGGTTAGGGTTAGGGTTAGGGTTAGGGTTAGGGTTAGGGTTAGGGTTAGGGTTAGGGTTAGGGTTAGGGTTAGGGTTAGGGTTAGGGTTAGGGTTAGGGTTAGGGTTAGGGTTAGGGTTAGGGTTAGGGTTAGGGTTAGGGTTAGGGTTAGGGTTAGGGTTAGGGTTAGGGTTAGGGTTAGGGTTAGGGTTAGGGTTAGGGTTAGGGTTAGGGTTAGGGTTAGGGTTAGGGTTAGGGTTAGGGTTAGGGTTAGGGTTAGGGTTAGGGTTAGGGTTAGGGTTAGGGTTAGGGTTAGGGTTAGGGTTAGGGTTAGGGTTAGGGTTAGGGTTAGGGTTAGGGTTAGGGTTAGGGTTAGGGTTAGGGTTAGGGTTAGGGTTAGGGTTAGGGTTAGGGTTAGGGTTAGGGTTAGGGTTAGGGTTAGGGTTAGGGTTAGGGTTAGGGTTAGGGTTAGGGTTAGGGTTAGGGTTAGGGTTAGGGTTAGGGTTAGGGTTAGGGTTAGGGTTAGGGTTAGGGTTAGGGTTAGGGTTAGGGTTAGGGTTAGGGTTAGGGTTAGGGTTAGGGTTAGGGTTAGGGTTAGGGTTAGGGTTAGGGTTAGGGTTAGGGTTAGGGTTAGGGTTAGGGTTAGGGTTAGGGTTAGGGTTAGGGTTAGGGTTAGGGTTAGGGTTAGGGTTAGGGTTAGGGTTAGGGTTAGGGTTAGGGTTAGGGTTAGGGTTAGGGTTAGGGTTAGGGTTAGGGTTAGGGTTAGGGTTAGGGTTAGGGTTAGGGTTAGGGTTAGGGTTAGGGTTAGGGTTAGGGTTAGGGTTAGGGTTAGGGTTAGGGTTAGGGTTAGGGTTAGGGTTCAGGGTTAGGGTTAGGGTTAGGGTTAGGGTTAGGGTTAGGGTTAGGGTTAGGGTTAGGGTTAGGGTTAGGGTTAGGGTTAGGGTTAGGGTTAGGGTTAGGGTTAGGGTTAGGGTTAGGGTTAGGGTTAGGGTTAGGGTTAGGGTTAGGGTTAGGGTTAGGGTTAGGGTTAGGGTTAGGGTTAGGGTTAGGGTTAGGGTTAGGGTTAGGGTTAGGGTTAGGGTTAGGGTTAGGGTTAGGGTTAGGGTTAGGGTTAGGGTTAGGGTTAGGGTTAGGGTTAGGGTTAGGGTTAGGGTTAGGGTTAGGGTTAGGGTTAGGGTTAGGGTTAGGGTTAGGGTTAGGGTTAGGGTTAGGGTTAGGGTTAGGGTTAGGGTTAGGGTTAGGGTTAGGGTTAGGGTTAGGGTTAGGGTTAGGGTTAGGGTTAGGGTTAGGGTTAGGGTTAGGGTTAGGGTTAGGGTTAGGGTTAGGGTTAGGGTTAGGGTTAGGGTTAGGGTTAGGGTTAGGGTTAGGGTTAGGGTTAGGGTTAGGGTTAGGGTTAGGGTTAGGGTTAGGGTTAGGGTTAGGGTTAGGGTTAGGGTTAGGGTTAGGGTTAGGGTTAGGGTTAGGGTTAGGGTTAGGGTTAGGGTTAGGGTTAGGGTTAGGGTTAGGGTTAGGGTTAGGGTTAGGGTTAGGGTTAGGGTTAGGGTTAGGGTTAGGGTTAGGGTTAGGGTTAGGGTTAGGGTTAGGGTTAGGGTTAGGGTTAGGGTTAGGGTTAGGGTTAGGGTTAGGGTTAGGGTTAGGGTTAGGGTTAGGGTTAGGGTTAGGGTTAGGGTTAGGGTTAGGGTTAGGGTTAGGGTTAGGGTTAGGGTTAGGGTTAGGGTTAGGGTTAGGGTTAGGGTTAGGGTTAGGGTTAGGGTTAGGGTTAGGGTTAGGGTTAGGGTTAGGGTTAGGGTTAGGGTTAGGGTTAGGGTTAGGGTTAGGGTTAGGGTTAGGGTTAGGGTTAGGGTTAGGGTTAGGGTTAGGGTTAGGGTTAGGGTTAGGGTTAGGGTTAGGGTTAGGGTTAGGGTTAGGGTTAGGGTTAGGGTTAGGGTTAGGGTTAGGGTTAGGGTTAGGGTTAGGGTTAGGGTTAGGGTTAGGGTTAGGGTTAGGGTTAGGGTTAGGGTTAGGGTTAGGGTTAGGGTTAGGGTTAGGGTTAGGGTTAGGGTTAGGGTTAGGGTTAGGGTTAGGGTTAGGGTTAGGGTTAGGGTTAGGGTTAGGGTTAGGGTTAGGGTTAGGGTTAGGGTTAGGGTTAGGGTTAGGGTTAGGGTTAGGGTTAGGGTTAGGGTTAGGGTTAGGGTTAGGGTTAGGGTTAGGGTTAGGGTTAGGGTTAGGGTTAGGGTTAGGGTTAGGGTTAGGGTTAGGGTTAGGGTTAGGGTTAGGGTTAGGGTTAGGGTTAGGGTTAGGGTTAGGGTTAGGGTTAGGGTTAGGGTTAGGGTTAGGGTTAGGGTTAGGGTTAGGGTTAGGGTTAGGGTTAGGGTTAGGGTTAGGGTTAGGGTTAGGGTTAGGGTTAGGGTTAGGGTTAGGGTTAGGGTTAGGGTTAGGGTTAGGGTTAGGGTTAGGGTTAGGGTTAGGGTTAGGGTTAGGGTTAGGGTTAGGGTTAGGGTTAGGGTTAGGGTTAGGGTTAGGGTTAGGGTTAGGGTTAGGGTTAGGGTTAGGGTTAGGGTTAGGGTTAGGGTTAGGGTTAGGGTTAGGGTTAGGGTTAGGGTTAGGGTTAGGGTTAGGGTTAGGGTTAGGGTTAGGGTTAGGGTTAGGGTTAGGGTTAGGGTTAGGGTTAGGGTTAGGGTTAGGGTTAGGGTTAGGGTTAGGGTTAGGGTTAGGGTTAGGGTTAGGGTTAGGGTTAGGGTTAGGGTTAGGGTTAGGGTTAGGGTTAGGGTTAGGGTTAGGGTTAGGGTTAGGGTTAGGGTTAGGGTTAGGGTTAGGGTTAGGGTTAGGGTTAGGGTTAGGGTTAGGGTTAGGGTTAGGGTTAGGGTTAGGGTTAGGGTTAGGGTTAGGGTTAGGGTTAGGGTTAGGGTTAGGGTTAGGGTTAGGGTTAGGGTTAGGGTTAGGGTTAGGGTTAGGGTTAGGGTTAGGGTTAGGGTTAGGGTTAGGGTTAGGGTTAGGGTTAGGGTTAGGGTTAGGGTTAGGGTTAGGGTTAGGGTTAGGGTTAGGGTTAGGGTTAGGGTTAGGGTTAGGGTTAGGGTTAGGGTTAGGGTTAGGGTTAGGGTTAGGGTTAGGGTTAGGGTTAGGGTTAGGGTTAGGGTTAGGGTTAGGGTTAGGGTTAGGGTTAGGGTTAGGGTTAGGGTTAGGGTTAGGGTTAGGGTTAGGGTTAGGGTTAGGGTTAGGGTTAGGGTTAGGGTTAGGGTTAGGGTTAGGGTTAGGGTTAGGGTTAGGGTTAGGGTTAGGGTTAGGGTTAGGGTTAGGGTTAGGGTTAGGGTTAGGGTTAGGGTTAGGGTTAGGGTTAGGGTTAGGGTTAGGGTTAGGGTTAGGGTTAGGGTTAGGGTTAGGGTTAGGGTTAGGGTTAGGGTTAGGGTTAGGGTTAGGGTTAGGGTTAGGGTTAGGGTTAGGGTTAGGGTTAGGGTTAGGGTTAGGGTTAGGGTTAGGGTTAGGGTTAGGGTTAGGGTTAGGGTTAGGGTTAGGGTTAGGGTTAGGGTTAGGGTTAGGGTTAGGGTTAGGGTTAGGGTTAGGGTTAGGGTTAGGGTTAGGGTTAGGGTTAGGGTTAGGGTTAGGGTTAGGGTTAGGGTTAGGGTTAGGGTTAGGGTTAGGGTTAGGGTTAGGGTTAGGGTTAGGGTTAGGGTTAGGGTTAGGGTTAGGGTTAGGGTTAGGGTTAGGGTTAGGGTTAGGGTTAGGGTTAGGGTTAGGGTTAGGGTTAGGGTTAGGGTTAGGGTTAGGGTTAGGGTTAGGGTTAGGGTTAGGGTTAGGGTTAGGGTTAGGGTTAGGGTTAGGGTTAGGGTTAGGGTTAGGGTTAGGGTTAGGGTTAGGGTTAGGGTTAGGGTTAGGGTTAGGGTTAGGGTTAGGGTTAGGGTTAGGGTTAGGGTTAGGGTTAGGGTTAGGGTTAGGGTTAGGGTTAGGGTTAGGGTTAGGGTTAGGGTTAGGGTTAGGGTTAGGGTTAGGGTTAGGGTTAGGGTTAGGGTTAGGGTTAGGGTTAGGGTTAGGGTTAGGGTTAGGGTTAGGGTTAGGGTTAGGGTTAGGGTTAGGGTTAGGGTTAGGGTTAGGGTTAGGGTTAGGGTTAGGGTTAGGGTTAGGGTTAGGGTTAGGGTTAGGGTTAGGGTTAGGGTTAGGGTTAGGGTTAGGGTTAGGGTTAGGGTTAGGGTTAGGGTTAGGGTTAGGGTTAGGGTTAGGGTTAGGGTTAGGGTTAGGGTTAGGGTTAGGGTTAGGGTTAGGGTTAGGGTTAGGGTTAGGGTTAGGGTTAGGGTTAGGGTTAGGGTTAGGGTTAGGGTTAGGGTTAGGGTTAGGGTTAGGGTTAGGGTTAGGGTTAGGGTTAGGGTTAGGGTTAGGGTTAGGGTTAGGGTTAGGGTTAGGGTTAGGGTTAGGGTTAGGGTTAGGGTTAGGGTTAGGGTTAGGGTTAGGGTTAGGGTTAGGGTTAGGGTTAGGGTTAGGGTTAGGGTTAGGGTTAGGGTTAGGGTTAGGGTTAGGGTTAGGGTTAGGGTTAGGGTTAGGGTTAGGGTTAGGGTTAGGGTTAGGGTTAGGGTTAGGGTTAGGGTTAGGGTTAGGGTTAGGGTTAGGGTTAGGGTTAGGGTTAGGGTTAGGGTTAGGGTTAGGGTTAGGGTTAGGGTTAGGGTTAGGGTTAGGGTTAGGGTTAGGGTTAGGGTTAGGGTTAGGGTTAGGGTTAGGGTTAGGGTTAGGGTTAGGGTTAGGGTTAGGGTTAGGGTTAGGGTTAGGGTTAGGGTTAGGGTTAGGGTTAGGGTTAGGGTTAGGGTTAGGGTTAGGGTTAGGGTTAGGGTTAGGGTTAGGGTTAGGGTTAGGGTTAGGGTTAGGGTTAGGGTTAGGGTTAGGGTTAGGGTTAGGGTTAGGGTTAGGGTTAGGGTTAGGGTTAGGGTTAGGGTTAGGGTTAGGGTTAGGGTTAGGGTTAGGGTTAGGGTTAGGGTTAGGGTTAGGGTTAGGGTTAGGGTTAGGGTTAGGGTTAGGGTTAGGGTTAGGGTTAGGGTTAGGGTTAGGGTTAGGGTTAGGGTTAGGGTTAGGGTTAGGGTTAGGGTTAGGGTTAGGGTTAGGGTTAGGGTTAGGGTTAGGGTTAGGGTTAGGGTTAGGGTTAGGGTTAGGGTTAGGGTTAGGGTTAGGGTTAGGGTTAGGGTTAGGGTTAGGGTTAGGGTTAGGGTTAGGGTTAGGGTTAGGGTTAGGGTTAGGGTTAGGGTTAGGGTTAGGGTTAGGGTTAGGGTTAGGGTTAGGGTTAGGGTTAGGGTTAGGGTTAGGGTTAGGGTTAGGGTTAGGGTTAGGGTTAGGGTTAGGGTTAGGGTTAGGGTTAGGGTTAGGGTTAGGGTTAGGGTTAGGGTTAGGGTTAGGGTTAGGGTTAGGGTTAGGGTTAGGGTTAGGGTTAGGGTTAGGGTTAGGGTTAGGGTTAGGGTTAGGGTTAGGGTTAGGGTTAGGGTTAGGGTTAGGGTTAGGGTTAGGGTTAGGGTTAGGGTTAGGGTTAGGGTTAGGGTTAGGGTTAGGGTTAGGGTTAGGGTTAGGGTTAGGGTTAGGGTTAGGGTTAGGGTTAGGGTTAGGGTTAGGGTTAGGGTTAGGGTTAGGGTTAGGGTTAGGGTTAGGGTTAGGGTTAGGGTTAGGGTTAGGGTTAGGGTTAGGGTTAGGGTTAGGGTTAGGGTTAGGGTTAGGGTTAGGGTTAGGGTTAGGGTTAGGGTTAGGGTTAGGGTTAGGGTTAGGGTTAGGGTTAGGGTTAGGGTTAGGGTTAGGGTTAGGGTTAGGGTTAGGGTTAGGGTTAGGGTTAGGGTTAGGGTTAGGGTTAGGGTTAGGGTTAGGGTTAGGGTTAGGGTTAGGGTTAGGGTTAGGGTTAGGGTTAGGGTTAGGGTTAGGGTTAGGGTTAGGGTTAGGGTTAGGGTTAGGGTTAGGGTTAGGGTTAGGGTTAGGGTTAGGGTTAGGGTTAGGGTTAGGGTTAGGGTTAGGGTTAGGGTTAGGGTTAGGGTTAGGGTTAGGGTTAGGGTTAGGGTTAGGGTTAGGGTTAGGGTTAGGGTTAGGGTTAGGGTTAGGGTTAGGGTTAGGGTTAGGGTTAGGGTTAGGGTTAGGGTTAGGGTTAGGGTTAGGGTTAGGGTTAGGGTTAGGGTTAGGGTTAGGGTTAGGGTTAGGGTTAGGGTTAGGGTTAGGGTTAGGGTTAGGGTTAGGGTTAGGGTTAGGGTTAGGGTTAGGGTTAGGGTTAGGGTTAGGGTTAGGGTTAGGGTTAGGGTTAGGGTTAGGGTTAGGGTTAGGGTTAGGGTTAGGGTTAGGGTTAGGGTTAGGGTTAGGGTTAGGGTTAGGGTTAGGGTTAGGGTTAGGGTTAGGGTTAGGGTTAGGGTTAGGGTTAGGGTTAGGGTTAGGGTTAGGGTTAGGGTTAGGGTTAGGGTTAGGGTTAGGGTTAGGGTTAGGGTTAGGGTTAGGGTTAGGGTTAGGGTTAGGGTTAGGGTTAGGGTTAGGGTTAGGGTTAGGGTTAGGGTTAGGGTTAGGGTTAGGGTTAGGGTTAGGGTTAGGGTTAGGGTTAGGGTTAGGGTTAGGGTTAGGGTTAGGGTTAGGGTTAGGGTTAGGGTTAGGGTTAGGGTTAGGGTTAGGGTTAGGGTTAGGGTTAGGGTTAGGGTTAGGGTTAGGGTTAGGGTTAGGGTTAGGGTTAGGGTTAGGGTTAGGGTTAGGGTTAGGGTTAGGGTTAGGGTTAGGGTTAGGGTTAGGGTTAGGGTTAGGGTTAGGGTTAGGGTTAGGGTTAGGGTTAGGGTTAGGGTTAGGGTTAGGGTTAGGGTTAGGGTTAGGGTTAGGGTTAGGGTTAGGGTTAGGGTTAGGGTTAGGGTTAGGGTTAGGGTTAGGGTTAGGGTTAGGGTTAGGGTTAGGGTTAGGGTTAGGGTTAGGGTTAGGGTTAGGGTTAGGGTTAGGGTTAGGGTTAGGGTTAGGGTTAGGGTTAGGGTTAGGGTTAGGGTTAGGGTTAGGGTTAGGGTTAGGGTTAGGGTTAG
>NW_027094224.1:0-180702 GCF_029207755.1 Chamaea fasciata | reverse complement strand
TGTAGGAGGCCTTTGGCCCTCCAAGGGAAGCTAGTCTTCCAGTTTGTGGCAGCTTGCATCGCGAAGAAATCCTGTTCTGTTCGGGATTGTGGGTGGCCGAGGCCAGGTGCCCGGCAGAGGGAGTTGGGCACAAATGAGTGCCTGTTTCCAGGGGTAAGTAAAGTCAGCTGCCCAGGTGCCTGATGTCAGTTTGTACCAGGCCTTTGGCTCTCCAAGTGATGCTAGTCTTCCTGTTAAATGCAGCTTTCATCTGGAAAAAATCGTGTTCCGTTCAAGATTGTAGGTTCCCGAAGCCGGGTGCCCGGCAGAGGGAGTTGGGCACAAATGATGGCCTGTTTCCAGGGTTAAGTAAAGTCAGCTGCCCAGGTGCCTGATGTCAGTTTGTAGGAGGCCTTTGGCCCTCCATGGGAAGCCAGGCTTCCAGCATGTGGCACCTTGCATCTGGAAGAAATCCTGTTCCGTTCGGGATTATAGATGGCCGAGGCCAGGTGCCCGGCAGACGGAGTTGGGCACAAATGATGGCCTGTTTCCAGGGGTAAGTAAAGTCAGCTGCCCAGGTGCCTGATGTCAGTTTGTAGGAGGCCTTTGGCTCTCCATGGGAAGCCAGGCTTCCAGCTTGTGGCTGCTTCCATCTGGAAGTAATCCTCTTCCGTTCAGGATTGTAGGTGGCCGAGGCCTGGTGCCCGGCAGAGGAAATTGGGCACAAAGGATGGCCTGTTTCCAGGGGTAAGTAAATTCAGCTGCCCAGGTGCCTGATGTCAGTTTGTAGGAGGCCTTTGGCCCTCCAAGAAAAGCTTGTCTTCCAGTTTGTGGCAACTTGCATCGCGAAGAAATGCTGTTCTGCTCGGGATTGTAGGTGGCCGAGGCCAGGTGCCCGGCAGAGGGAGTTGGGCACAAATGATGGCCTGTTTCCAGGGGTAAGTAAAGTTAGCTGCCCAGGTGCCTGATGTCAGTTTATAGCAGGCCTTTGGCCCTCCAAGGGAAGCTTGTCTTCCAGTTTGTGGCAACTTGCATCTTGAAGAAATGCTGTTCTGCTCGGGATTGTAGGTGGCCGAGGCCAGGTGCCCGGCAGAGGGAGTTGGGCACAAATGATGGCCTGTTTCCAGGGGTAAGTAAAGTCAGCTGCCCTGGTGCCTGATGTCAGTTTGCAGGTGGCTATTGTTCCTCCATGGGATGCCAGGCTTCCAGCTTGTGGCTGCTTGCATCTGGAAGTAATCCTGTTCCGTTCGGGATTGTAGGTGGCCGAGGCCTGGTGCCCGGCAGAGGGAATTGGGCACAAAGGATGGCCTGTTTCCAGGGGTAAGTAAAGTCAGCTGCCCAGGTGCCTGATGTCAGTTTGTAAGAGGCCTTTGGCCCTCTATGGGAAGCCAGGTTTCCAGCCTGTGGCAGCTTGCATCTGGAAGAAATCCTGTTCCGTTTGGGATCGTAGGTGGCCGAGGCCTGGTGCCCGGCTAAGGGAGTTGGGAACAAATGATGGCCTGTTTCCAGGGGTAAGTAAAGTCAGCTGCCCAGGTGCCTGATGTCAGTTTGTAGGAGGCCTTTGGCCCTCCAAGGCAAGCAAGTCTTCCAGATTGTGGCAGCTTGCATCGCGAAGAAATCCTGTTCCGTTCGGGATTGTAGGTGGCCGAGGCCAGGTGCCCGGCAGAAAGAGTTGGGCACAAAGGATGGCCTGTTTCCAGGGGTAAGTAAAGTCAGCTGCCCAGGTGCCTGATGTCAGTTTGTAGGAGGCCTTTGGCCCTCCATGGGAAGCAAGGCTTCCAGCTTGTGGCAGCTTGCATCTGGAAGAAATCCTGTTCCGTTCGGGATTGTAGGTGGCCGAGGCCAGGTGCCCGGCAGAGGAAACTGGGCACAAAGGATGGCCTGTTTCCAGGGGTAAGTAAAGTCAGCTGCGAGGGTGCCTGATGTCAGTTTGTAGCAGGCCTTTGGCCCTCCAAGGGAAGCCAGGCTTCCAGCTTGACGCAGCTTGCATCTGGAAGAAATCCTGTTCCGTTTGGGATTGTAGGTGGCCGAGGCCTGGTGCCCGGCAGAGGGAGTTGGGCACAAATGATGGCCTGTTTCCAGGGGTAAGTAAAGTCAGCTGCCCAGGTGCCTGATGTCAGTTTGTAGGAGCCCTTTGGCCCTTCAAGGGAAACTAGTCTTCCAGTTTGTGGCAGCTTGCATCTGGAAGAAATCCTGTTCCATTCTGGATTGTAGGTGGCCGAGGCCTGGTGCCCGGCAGAGGGAGTTGGTCACAAAGGATGGCCTGTTTTCATGGGTAAGTAAAGTCAGCTGCCCAGGTGCCTGATGTCAGTTTATAGCAGGCCTTTGGCCCCCCAAGAGCAGCCAGGCTTCCAGCTTGTTGTAGCTTGCATCTTGAAGAAATCCTGTTCTGTTTGGGATCGTAGGTGGCCGAGGCCTGGTGCCCGGCTAAGGGAGTTGGGAACAAAGGATGGCCTGTTTCCAGAAATAAGTAAACTCAGCTGCCCAGGTGCCTGATGTCAGTTTGTAGGAGGCCTTTGGCCCTCCACGAGCAGCCAGGCTTCCAGCTTGTGGCAGCTTGCATCTTGAAGAAATCCTGTTCCGTTTGGGATCGTAGGTGGCCGAGGCCTGGTGCCCGGCTGAGGGAGTTGGGAACAAATGATGGCCTGTTTCCAGGGGTAAGTAAAGTCAGCTGCCCAGGTGCCTCATGTCAGTTTGCAGGTGGCTATTGTTCCTCCATGGGAAGCCAGGCTTCCAGCTTGTGGCTGCTTGCATCTGGAAATAATCCTGTTCCGTTTTGGATTGTAGGTGGCCGAGGCCTGGTGCCCGGCAGAGGGAGTTGGGCACAAATGATGGCCTGTTTCCAGGGGTAAGTAAAGTCAGCTGCCCAGGTGCCTGATGTCAGTTTGTAGGAGGCCTTTGGCCCTCCAAGGGAAGCTTTTCTTCCAGTTTGTGGCAACTTGCATCTTGAAGAAATGCTGTTCTGCTCGGGATTGTAGGTGGCCGAGGCCAGGTGCCCGGCAGAGGGAGTTGGGCACAAATGATGGCCTGTTTCCAGGGGTAAGTAAAGTCATCTGCCCAGGTGCCTTGAATCAGTTTGTAGCAGGCCTTTGGCCCTCCATGGGAAGCCAGGCTTCCAGCTTGTGGCAGCTTGCATCTTGAAGAAATCCTGTTTTGTTTGGGATTGTAGGTGGCCAAGGCCTGGTGCCCTGCTGCAGGAGTTGGGAACAAAGGATGGCCTGTTTCCAGGGGTAAGTAAAGTCAGCTGCCCAGGTGCCTGATGTCAGTTTGTAGGAGGCCTTTGGCCCTCCAAGGGAAGCAAGTCTTCCAGTTTGTGGCAGCTTGCATCGCGAAGAAATCCTGTTCCGTTCGGGATTGTAGGTGGCCGTGGCCAGGTGCCCGGCAGAGGGAGTTGGGAAAAAAGGATGGCCTGTTTCCAGGGGTAAGTAAAGTCAGCTGCCCAGGTGCCTGGTGTCAGTTTGTAGGAGGCCTTTGGCCATCCAAGGGAAGCCAGGCTTCCAGCTTGTGGCAGCTTGCATCTGGAAGAAATCCTGTTCCGTTCGGGATTGTAGGTGGCCGAGGCCAGGTGCCCGGCAGAGGGAGTTGGGCACAAATGGTGGCCTGTTTCCAGGGGTAAGTAAAGTCAGCTGCCCAGGTGCCTGATGTCAGTTTGTAGGAGGCCTTTGGCCCTCCAAGGGAAGCTAATCTTCCAGTTTGTGGCAGCTTGCATCTGGAAGAAATCCTGTTCCGTTCGGGATTGTAGGTGGCCGAAGCCAGGTGCCCGGCAGAGGGAGTTGGGCACAAATGATGGCCTGTTTCCAGAGGTTAGTAAAGTCAGCTGCCCAGGTGCCTTGAATCAGTTTGTAGCAGGCCTTTGGCCCTCCATGGGAAGCCAGGCTTCCAGCTTGTGGCAGCTTGCATCTTGAAGAAATTCCTGTTTTGTTTGGGATTGTTAGGTGGCCAAGGCCTGGTGCCCTGCTGCAGGAGTTGGGAACAAAGGATGGCCTGTTTCCAGGGGTAAGTAAAGTCAGCTGCCCAGGTGCCTGATGTCAGTTTGTAGGAGCCCTTTGGCCCTCCAAGGGAAGCAAGTCTTCCAGTTTGTGGCAGCTTGCATCGCGAAGAAATCCTGTTCTGTTCGGGATTGTGGCTGGCCGAGGCCAGGTGCCCGGCAGAGGGAGTTGGGCACAAATGATGGCCTGTTTCCAGGGGTAAGTAAAGTCAGCTGCCCAGGTGCCTGATGTCAGTTTGTAGCAGGCCTTTGACCCTCCATGGGAAGCCAGGCTCCCAGCTTGTGGCAGCTTGCATCTGGAAGAAATCCTGTTCCGTTTGGGATCGTAGGTGACCGAGGCCTGGTGCCCGGCTGAGGGAGTTGGGCACAAATGAGGGCCTGTTTCCAGGGGTAAGAAAAGTCAGCTGCCCAGGTGCCTGATGTCAGTTTGTAGCAGGTCTTTGGCTTTTCAAGTGATGCTAGTCTTCCTGTTCAATGCAGCTTGCATCTGGAAAAAATCCTATTCCATTCAAGATTGTAGGTTCCCGAGGCCGGGTGCCCGGCAGAGGGAGTTGGGCACAAAGGATGGCCTGTTTCCAGGGTTAAGTAAAGTCAGCTCCCCAGGTGCCTGATGACAGTTTGTAGGAGGCGTTTGGCCCTCCATGGGAAGCCAGGCTTCCAGCTTGTGGCTGCTTGCATCTGGAAGAAATCCTGTGCGGTCGGGATTGTAGGTGGCCGAGGCCAGGTGCCCGGCAGAAAGAGTTGGGAATAAAGGATGGCCTGTTTCCAGGGGTAAGTAAAGTTAGCTGCCCAGGTGCCTGATGTCAGTTTGTAGAAGGCCTTTGGCCCTCCAAGGGAAGCTTGTCTGCCAGTTGGTGGCAACTTGCATCTTGAAGAAATGCTGTTCTGCTCGGGATTGTAGGTGGCCGAGGCCAGGTGCCGGGCCGAGGGAGTTGGGAACAAAGGATGGCCTGTTTCCAGGGGTAAGTAAAGTCAGATGCCCAGGTGCCTGATGTCAGTTTGTAGCGGGCCTTTGGCCCTCCAAGGGAAGCCAGGCTTCCTGCTTGTGGCAGCTTGCATCTGGAAGAAATCCTGTTCCATTCGGGATTGTATGTGGCCAGAGCCGGGTGCCCTGCTGAGGGAGTAGGGAACAAAGGATGGCCTGTTTCCAGGGTTAAGTAAAGTCAGCTGCCCAGGTGCCTGGTGTCAGTTTGTAGGAGGCCTTTGGCCCTCCCAGGGAAGCAAGTCTACCAGTTTGTGGCAGCTTGCATCTGGAAGTAATCCTGTTCCGTTCGGGATTGTGGGTGGCCGAGGCCAGGTGCCCGGCAGAGGGAGTTGGGCACAAATGATGGCCTCTTTCCAGGGGTTAGTAAAGTCAGCTGCCCAGGTGCCTGATGTCAGTTTTTAGCAGGCCTTTGACCCTCCATGGGAAGCCAGGCTTCCAGCTTGTGGCAGCTTGCATCTGGAAGTAATCCTGTTCCGTTCGGGATTGTAGGTGGCCGAGGCCAGGTGCCCGGCAGAGGGAGTTGGGCACAAAGGATGGCCTGTTTCCAGGGGTAAGTAAAGTCAGCTGCCCAGGTTCCTGTTGTCAGTTTGTAGGAGGCCTTTGGCCCTCCACGAGCAGCCAGTCTTCCAGCATGTGGCAGCCTGCATCTTGAAGAAATCCTGTTCTGTTTGGGATTGTAGGTGGCCGAGGCCTGGTGCCCGGCTGAGGGAGTTGGGCACAAATGATGGCCTGTTTCCAGGGGTAAGTAAAGTCAGCTGCCCAGGTGCCTCATGTCAGTTTGTAGCAGGCCTTTGGCCCTTCAAGGGAGCTAGTCTTCCAGTTTGTGGCAGCTTTCATCTGGAAAAAATCCTGTTCCGTTCACGATTGTAGGTTCCGGAAGCCGGGTGCCCGGCTGAGGGATTTGGGCACAAATGATGGCCTGTTTCCAGGGGTAAGTAAAGTCAGGTGCCCAGGTGCCTGATGTCAGTTTGTAGGAGGCCTTTGGCCCTCCAAGGGAAGCCAGCCTTCCAGCTTGTGGCAGCTTGCATCTGGAAGAAATCCTGTTCTGTTTGGGATCGTAGGTGGCCGACGCCTGGTGCCCGGCTAAGGGAGTTGGGAACAAAGGATGGCCTGTTTCCAGGGGTAAGTAAAGTTAGCTGCCCAGGTGCCTGGTGTCAGTTTGTAGGAGGCCTTTGGCCCTCCAAGGGAAGCAAGTCTACCAGTTTGTGGCTGCTTGCATCTGGAAGAAATCCTGTTCCGTTTGGGATTGTAGGTGGCCGAGGCCTGCTGCTCGGCAGAGGGAGTTGGGCGCAAAGGATGGCCTGTTTTTAGGAATAAGTAAAGTCAGCTGCCCAGGTGCCTGATGTCAGTTTGTAGGAGGCCTTTGGCCATCCATGGGAAGCTGGTCTTCCAGTTTGTGGCAGCTTTCATCTGGAAGAAATCCTTTTCCGTTCGGGATCGTAGGTGGCCGTGGCCAGGTGCCCGGCCGAGGGAGTTGGGCACAAATGATGGCCTGTTTCCAGGGGTAAGTAAAGTCAGCTGCCCAGGTGTTTGATGTCAGTTTGTAGGAGGCCTTTGGCCCTCCAAGGGAAGCCAGGCTTCCAGCTTGTGGCAGCTTGCATCTGGAAGAAATCCTGTTCCGTTCGGGATTGTAGGTGGCCGAGGCCTGGTGCCCAACAGAGGGAGTTGGGCACAAAGGATGGCCTGTTTCCAGGGGTAAGTAAATTCAGCTGCCCAGGTGCCTGATGTCAGTTTGTAGGAGGCCTTTGGCCCTCCAAGGGAAACTAGTCTGCCAGTTTGTGGCAGCTTGCATCTGGAAGAAATCCTGTTCCGTTCGGGATTGTAGGTGGCCGAGGCCAGGTGCCCGGCTGAGGGAGTTGGGCACAAATGATGGCCTGTTTCCAGGGGTAAGTAAAGTCAGCTGCCCAGGTGCCTGATGTCAGTTTGTAGGAGGCCTTTGGCCCTCCAAGGGAAGCCAGCCTTCCAGCTTGTGGCAGCTTGCATCTGGAAGAAATCCTGTTCTGTTTGGGATCGTAGGTGGCCGACGCCTGGTGCCCGGCTAAGGGAGTTGGGAACAAAGGATGGCCTGATTCCAGGGGTAAGTAAAGTTAGCTGCCCAGGTGCTTGGTGTCAGTTTTTAGGAGGCCTTTGGCCCTCCAAGGGAAGCAAGTCTACCAGTTTGTGGCTGCTTGCATCTGGAAGAAATCCTGTTCCGTTTGGGATTGTAGGTGGCCGAGGCCTGCTGCTCGGCAGAGGGAGTTGGGCGCAAAGGATGGCCTGTTTTTAGGAATAAGTAAAGTCAGCTGCCCAGGTGCCTGATGTCAGTTTGTAGCAGGCCTTCGGCCATCCATGGGAAGCTGGTCTTCCAGTTTGTGGCAGCTTTCATCTGGAAGAAATCCTTTTCCGTTCGGGATCGTAGGTGGCCGTGGCCAGGTGCCCGGCCGAGGGAGTTGGGCACAAATGATGGCCTGTTTCCAGGGGTAAGTAAAGTCAGCTGCCCAGGTGCCTGATGTCAGTTTGTAGGAGGCCTTTGGCCCTCCAAGAGCAGCCAGGCTTCCAGCTTGTGGCAGCTTGCATCTGGAAGAAATCCTGTTCCGTTCGGGATTGTAGGTGGCCGAGGCCTGGTGCCCAACAGAGGGAGTTGGGCACAAAGGATGGCCTGTTTCCAGGGGTAAGTAAATTCAGCTGCCCAGGTGCCTGATGTCAGTTTGTAGGAGGCCTTTGGCCCTCCAAGGGAAACTAGTCTGCCAGTTTGTGGCAGCTTGCATCTGGAAGAAATCCTGTTCCGTTCGGGATTGTAGGTGGCCGAGGCCAGGTGCCCGGCTGAGGGAGTTGGGCACAAATGATGGCCTGTTTCCAGGGGTAAGTAAAGTCAGCTGCCCAGGTGCCTGATGTCAGTTTGTAGGAGGCCTTTGGCCCTCCAAGGGAAGCCAGCCTTCCAGCTTGTGGCAGCTTGCATCTGGAAGAAATCCTGTTCTGTTTGGGATCGTAGGTGGCCGACGCCAGGTGCCCGGCTAAGGGAGTTGGGAACAAAGGATGGCCTGTTTCCAGGGGTAAGTAAAGTTAGCTGCCCAGGTGCCTGGTGTCAGTTTTTAGGAGGCCTTTGGCCCTCCAAGGGAAGCAAGTCTACCAGTTTGTGGCTGCTTGCATCTGGAAGAAATCCTGTTCCGTTTGGGATTGTAGGTGGCCGAGGCCTGCTGCTCGGCAGAGGGAGTTGGGCGCAAAGGATGGCCTGTTTTTAGGAATAAGTAAAGTCAGCTGCCCAGGTGCCTGATGTCAGTTTGTAGGAGGCCTTCGGCCATCCATGGGAAGCTGGTCTTCCAGTTTGTGGCAGCTTTCATCTGGAAGAAATCCTTTTCCGTTCGGGATCGTAGGTGGCCGTGGCCAGGTGCCCGCCAGAGGGAGTTGGGCACAAATGATGGCCTGTTTCCAGGGGTAAGTAAAGTCAGCTGCCCAGGTGCCTGATGTCAGTTTGTAGGAGGCCTTTGGCCCTCCAAGGGAAGCCAGGCTTCCAGCTTGTGGCAGCTTGCATCTGGAAGAAATCCTGTTCCGTTCGGGATTGTAGGTGGCCGAGGCCTGGTGCCCAACAGAGGGAGTTGGGCACAAAGGATGGCCTGTTTCCAGGGGTAAGTAAATTCAGCTGCCCAGGTGCCTGATGTCAGTTTGTAGGAGGCCTTTGGCCCTCCAAGGGAAACTAGTCTGCCAGTTTGTGGCAGCTTGCATCTGGAAGAAATCCTGTTCCGTTCGGGATTGTAGGTGGCCGAGGCCAGGTGCCCGGCTGAGGGAGTTGGGCACAAATGATGGCCTGTTTCCAGGGGTAAGTAAAGTCAGCTGCCCAGGTGCCTGATGTCAGTTTGTAGGAGGCCTTTGGACCTCCAAGGGAAGCCAGCCTTCCAGCTTGTGGCAGCTTGCATCTGGAAGAAATCCTGTTCTGTTTGGGATCGTAGGTGGCCGACGCCAGGTGCCCGGCAGAGGGAGTTGGGAACAAAGGATGGCCTGTTTCCAGGGGTAAGTAAAGTTAGCTGCCCAGGTGCCTGGTGTCAGTTTTTAGGAGGCCTTTGGCCCTCCAAGGGAAGCAAGTCTACCAGTTTGTGGCTGCTTGCATCTGGAAGAAATCCTGTTCCGTTTGGGATTGTAGGTGGCCGAGGCCTGCTGCTCGGCAGAGGGAGTTGGGCGCAAAGGATGGCCTGTTTTTAGGAATAAGTAAAGTCAGCTGCCCAGGTGCCTGATGTCAGTTTGTTTGTAGGCCTTTGGACCTCCATGGGAAGCCAGGCTTCCAGCTTGTGGCAGCTTGCATCTTGAAGAAATCCTGTTCTGTTTGGGATTGTAGGTGGCCGAGGCCTGGTGCCCGGCAGAGGGAGTAGGGCACAAATGATGGCCTGCTTCCAGGGGTAAGTAAAGTCAGCTGCCCAGGTTCCTGATGTCAGTTTTTAGGAGGCCATTCGCCCTCCAAGGGAAACTAGTCTTCCAGTTTGTGGCAGCTTGCATCTGGAAGAAATCCTGTTCCGTTCGGGATCGTAGGTGGCCGTGGCCAGGTGCCCGGCCGAGGGAGTTGGGCACAAATGATGGCCTGTTTCCAGGGGTAAGTAAAGTCAGCTGCCCAGGTGCCTGATGTCAGTTTGTAGGAGGCCTTCGGCCCTCCATGGGAAGCTGGTCTTCCAGTTTGTGGCAGCTTGCATCTGGAAGAAATCCTGTTCGTTCGGGATTGTAGGTGGCCGAGGCCTGGTGCCCGGCTGAGGGAGTTGGGCACAAATGATGGCCTGTTTCCAGGGGTAAGTAAAGTCAGCTGCCCAGGTGCCTCATGTCAGTTTGTAGCAGGCCTTTGGCCCTTCAAGTGAGCTAGTCTTCCAGTTTGTGGCAGCTTGCATCTGGAAAAAATCCTGTTCCGTTCACGATTGTAGGTTCCGGAAGCCGGGTGCCCGGCAGAGGGAGTTGGGCACAAATGATGGCCTGTTTCCAGGGGTAAGTAAAGTCAGCTGCCCAGGTGCCTGATGTCAGTTTGTAGGAGGCCTTCGGCCCTCCATGGGAAGCTGGTCTTCCAGTTTGTGGCAGCTTGCATCTGGAAGAAATCCTGTTCCGTTCGGGATTGTAGGTGGCCGTGGCCAGGTGCCCGGCAGAGGGAGTTGGGCACAAATGATGGCCTGTTTCCAGGGGTAAGTAAAGTCAGCTGCCCAGGTGCCTGATGTCAGTTTGTAAGAGGCCTTTGGCCCTCCAAGGGAAGCCAGGCTTAAAGTTTGTGGCAGCTTGCATCTGGAATAAATCCTGTTCCGTTTGGGATTGTAGGTGGCCGAGGCCTGGTGCCCGGCAGAGGGAGTTGGGCACAAAGGATGGCCTGTTTCCAGGGGTAAGTAAAGTCAGCTGCCCAGGTGCCTGATGTCAGTTTGTAGGAGGCCTTTGGCCCTCCAAGGGAAACTAGTCTTCCAGCTTGTGGCAGCCTGCATCTGGAAGAAATCCTGTTCCGTTCTGGATTGTAGGTGGCCGAGGCCAGGTGCCCGACTGAGGGAGTTGGGCACAAATGACGGCCTGTTTCCAGGGGTAAGTAAAGTCAGCTGCCCAGGTGCCTGATGTCAGTTTGTAAGAGGCCTTTGGCCCTCCAAGGGAAGCCAGGCTTCCAGTTTGTGGCAGCTTGCATCTGGAATAAATCCTGTTCCGTTTGGGATTGTAGGTGGCCGAGGCCTGGTGCCCGGCTAAGGGAGTTGGGAACAAAGGATGGCCTGTTTTCAGGGGTAAGTAAAATTAGCTGCCCAGGTGCCAGGTGTCAGTTTTTAGGAGGCCTTTGGCCCTCCAAGGGAAGCAAGTCTACCAGTTTGTGGCTGCTTGCATCTGGAAGAAATCCTGTTCCGTTTGGGATTGTAGGTGGCCGAGGCCTGCTGCTCGGCAGAGGGAGTTGGGCGCAAAGGATGGCCTGTTTTTAGGAATAAGTAAAGTCAGCTGCCCAGGTGCCTGATGTCAGTTTGTAGGAGGCCTTCGGCCATCCATGGGAAGCTGGTCTTCCAGTTTGTGGCAGCTTTCATCTGGAAGAAATCCTTTTCCGTTCGGGATCGTAGGTGGCCGAGGCCAGGTGCCCGGCCGAGGGAGTTGGGCACAAATGATGGCCTGTTTCCAGGGGTAAGTAAAGTCAGCTGCCCAGGTGCCTGATGTCAGTTTGTAGGAGGACTTTGGCCCTCCAAGGAAAGCCAGGCTTCCAGCTTGTGGCAGCTTGCATCTGGAAGAAATCCTGTTCCGTTCGGGATTGTAGGTGGCCGAGGCCTGGTGCCCAACAGAGGGAGTTGGGCACAAAGGATGGCCTGTTTCCAGGGGTAAGTAAATTCAGCTGCCCAGGTGCCTGATGTCAGTTTGTAGGAGGCCTTTGGCCCTCCAAGGGAAACTAGTCTGCCAGTTTGTGGCAGCTTGCATCTGGAAGAAATCCTGTTCCGTTCGGGATTGTAGGTGGCCGAGGCCAGGTGCCCGGCTGAGGGAGTTGGGCACAAATGATGGCCTGTTTCCAGGGGTAAGTAAAGTCAGCTGCCCAGGTGCCTGATGTCAGTTTGTAGGAGGCCTTTGGCCCTCCAAGGGAAGCCAGCCTTCCAGCTTGTGGCAGCTTGCATCTGGAAGAAATCCTGTTCCGTTCGGGATTGTAGGTGGCCGAGACCTGGTGCCCAACAGAGGGAGTTGGGCACAAAGGATGGCTTGTTTCCAGGGGTAAGTAAATTCAGCTGCCCAGGTGCCTGATGTCAGTTTGTAGGAGGCCTTTGGCCCTCCAAGGGAAACTAGTCTGCCAGTTTGTGGCAGCTTGCATCTGGAAGAAATCCTGTTCCGTTCGGGATTGTAGGTGGCCGAGGCCAGGTGCCCGGCTGAGGGAGTTGGGCACAAAGGATGGCCTGTTTCCAGGGGTAAGTAAAGTCAGCTGCCCAGGTTCCTGTTGTCAGTTTGTAGGAGGCCTTTGGCCCTCCACGAGCAGCCAGTCTTCCAGCATGTGGCAGCCTGCATCTTGAAGAAATCCTGTTCTGTTTGGGATTGTAGGTGGCCGAGGCCTGGTGCCCGGCTGAGGGAGTTGGGCACAAATGATGGCCTGTTTCCAGGGGTAAGTAAAGTCAGCTGCCCAGGTGCCTCATGTCAGTTTGTAGCAGGCCTTTGGCCCTTCAAGTGAGCTAGTCTTCCAGTTTGTGGCAGCTTGCATCTGGAAAAAATCCTGTTCCGTTCACGATTGTAGGTTCCGGAAGCCGGGTGCCCGGCAGAGGGAGTTGGGCACAAATGATGGCCTGTTTCCAGGGGTAAGTAAAGTCAGCTGCCCAGGTGCCTGATGTCAGTTTGTAGGAGGCCTTCGGCCCTCCATGGGAAGCTGGTCTTCCAGTTTGTGGCAGCTTGCATCTGGAAGAAATCCTGTTCCGTTCGGGATTGTAGGTGGCCGTGGCCAGGTGCCCGGCAGAGGGAGTTGGGCACAAATGATGGCCTGTTTCCAGGGGTAAGTAAAGTCAGCTGCCCAGGTGCCTGATGTCAGTTTGTAAGAGGCCTTTGGCCCTCCAAGGGAAGCCAGGCTTCCAGTTTGTGGCAGCTTGCATCTGGAATAAATCCTGTTCCGTTTGGGATTGTAGGTGGCCGATTCCTGGTGCCCGGCAGAGGGAGTTGGGCACAAAGGATGGCCTGTTTCCAGGGGTAAGTAAAGTCAGCTGCCCAGGTGCCTGATGTCAGTTTGTAGGAGGCCTTTGGCCCTCCAAGGGAAACTAGTCTTCCAGTTTGTGGCAGCTTGCATCTGGAAGAAATCCTGTTCCGTTCTGGATTGTAGGTGGCCGAGGCCAGGTGCCCGACTGAGGGAGTTGGGCACAAATGACGGCCTGTTTCCAGGGGTAAGTAAAGTCAGCTGCCCAGGTGCCTGATGTCAGTTTGTAGGAGGCCTTTGGCCCTCCAAGGGAAGCCAGGCTTCCAGTTTGTGGCAGCTTGCATCTGGAAGAAATCCTGTTCTGTTTGGGATCGTAGGTGGCCGAGGCCTGGTGCCCGGCTAAGGGAGTTGGGAACAAAGGATGGCCTGTTTTCAGGGGTAAGTAAAATCAGCTGCCCAGGTGCCAGGTGTCAGTTTTTAGGAGGCCTTTGGCCCTCCAAGAGAAGCAAGTCTACCAGTTTGTGGCTGCTTGCATCTGGAAGAAATCCTGTTCCGTTTGGGATTGTAGGTGGCCGAGGCCTGCTGCTCGGCAGAGGGAGTTGGGCGCAAAGGATGGCCTGTTTTTAGGAATAAGTAAAGTCAGCTGCCCAGGTGCCTGATGTCAGTTTGTAGGAGGACTTTGGCCCTCCAAGGGAAGCCAGGCTTCCAGCTTGTGGCAGCTTGCATCTGGAAGAAATCCTGTTCCGTTCTGGATTGTAGGTGGCCGAGGCCAGGTGCCCGACTGAGGGAGTTGGGCACAAATGACGGCCTGTTTCCAGGGGTAAGTAAAGTCAGCTGCCCAGGTGCCTGATGTCAGTTTGTAAGAGGCCTTTGGCCCTCCAAGGGAAGCCAGGCTTCCAGTTTGTGGCAGCTTGCATCTGGAATAAATCCTGTTCCGTTTGGGATTGTAGGTGGCCGAGGCCTGGTGCCCGGCTAAGGGAGTTGGGAACAAAGGATGGCCTGTTTTCAGGGGTAAGTAAAATTAGCTGCCCAGGTGCCAGGTGTCAGTTTTTAGGAGGCCTTTGGCCCTCCAAGGGAAGCAAGTCTACCAGTTTGTGGCTGCTTGCATCTGGAAGAAATCCTGTTCCGTTTGGGATTGTAGGTGGCCGAGGCCTGCTGCTCGGCAGAGGGAGTTGGGCGCAAAGGATGGCCTGTTTTTAGGAATAAGTAAAGTCAGTTGCCCAGGTGCCTGATGTCAGTTTGTAGGAGGCCTTCGGCCATCCATGGGAAGCTGGTCTTCCAGTTTGTGGCAGCTTTCATCTGGAAGAAATCCTTTTCCGTTCGGGATCGTAGGTGGCCGAGGCCAGGTGCCCGGCCGAGGGAGTTGGGCACAAATGATGGCCTGTTTCCAGGGGTAAGTAAAGTCAGCTGCCCAGGTGCCTGATGTCAGTTTGTAGGAGGACTTTGGCCCTCCAAGGGAAGCCAGGCTTCCAGCTTGTGGCAGCTTGCATCTGGAAGAAATCCTGTTCCGTTCGGGATTGTAGGTGGCCGAGGCCTGGTGCCCAACAGAGGGAGTTGGGCACAAAGGATGGCCTGTTTCCAGGGGTAAGTAAATTCAGCTGCCCAGGTGCCTGATGTCAGTTTGTAGGAGGCCTTTGGCCCTCCAAGGGAAACTAGTCTGCCAGTTTGTGGCAGCTTGCATCTGGAAGAAATCCTGTTCCGTTCGGGATTGTAGGTGGCCGAGGCCAGGTGCCCGGCTGAGGGAGTTGGGCACAAATGATGGCCTGTTTCCAGGGGTAAGTAAAGTCAGCTGCCCAGGTGCCTGATGTCAGTTTGTAGGAGGCCTTTGGCCCTCCAAGGGAAGCCAGCCTTCCAGCTTGTGGCAGCTTGCATCTGGAAGAAATCCTGTTCCGTTCGGGATTGTAGGTGGCCGAGACCTGGTGCCCAACAGAGGGAGTTGGGCACAAAGGATGGCCTGTTTCCAGGGGTAAGTAAATTCAGCTGCCCAGGTGCCTGATGTCAGTTTGTAGGAGGCCTTTGGCCCTCCAAGGGAAACTAGTCTGCCAGTTTGTGGCAGCTTGCATCTGGAAGAAATCCTGTTCCGTTCGGGATTGTAGGTGGCCGAGGCCAGGTGCCCGGCTGAGGGAGTTGGGCACAAAGGATGGCCTGTTTCCAGGGGTAAGTAAAGTCAGCTGCCCAGGTTCCTGTTGTCAGTTTCTAGGAGGCCTTTGGCCCTCCACGAGCAGCCAGTCTTCCAGCATGTGGCAGCCTGCATCTTGAAGAAATCCTGTTCTGTTTGGGATTGTAGGTGGCCGAGGCCTGGTGCCCGGCTGAGGGAGTTGGGCACAAATGATGGCCTGTTTCCAGGGGTAAGTAAAGTCAGCTGCCCAGGTGCCTCATGTCAGTTTGTAGCAGGCCTTTGGCCCTTCAAGTGAGCTAGTCTTCCAGTTTGTGGCAGCTTGCATCTGGAAAAAATCCTGTTCCGTTCACGATTGTAGGTTCCGGAAGCCGGGTGCCCGGCAGAGGGAGTTGGGCACAAATGATGGCCTGTTTCCAGGGGTAAGTAAAGTCAGCTGCCCAGGTGCCTGATGTCAGTTTGTAGGAGGCCTTCGGCCCTCCATGGGAAGCTGGTCTTCCAGTTTGTGGCAGCTTGCATCTGGAAGAAATCCTGTTCCGTTCGGGATTGTAGGTGGCCGTGGCCAGGTGCCCGGCAGCGGGAGTTGGGCACAAATGATGGCCTGTTTCCAGGGGTAAGTAAAGTCAGCTGCCCAGGTGCCTGATGTCAGTTTGTAAGAGGCCTTTGGCCCTCCAAGGGAAGCCAGGCTTCCAGTTTGTGGCAGCTTGCATCTGGAATAAATCCTGTTCCGTTTGGGATTGTAGGTGGCCGAGGCCTGGTGCCCGGCAGAGGGAGTTGGGCACAAAGGATGGCCTGTTTCCAGGGGTAAGTAAAGTCAGCTGCCCAGGTGCCTGATGTCAGTTTGTAGGAGGCCTTTGGCCCTCCAAGGGAAGCCAGGCTTCCAGTTTTTGGCAGCTTGCATCTGGAAGAAATCCTGTTCTGTTTGGGATCGTAGGTGGCCGAGGCCTGGTGCCCGGCTAAGGGAGTTGGGAACAAAGGATGGCCTGTTTTCAGGGGTAAGTAAAATCAGCTGCCCAGGTGCCAGGTGTCAGTTTTTAGGAGGCCTTTGGCCCTCCAAGAGAAGCAAGTCTACCAGTTTGTGGCAGCTTGCATCTGGAAGAAATCCTGTTCCGTTTGGGATTGTAGGTGGCCGAGGCCTGCTGCTCGGCAGAGGGAGTTGGGCGCAAAGGATGGCCTGTTTTTAGGAATAAGTAAAGTCAGCTGCCCAGGTGCCTGATGTCAGTTTGTAGGAGGACTTTGGCCCTCCAAGGGAAGCCAGGCTTCCAGCTTGTGGCAGCTTGCATCTGGAAGAAATCCTGTTCCGTTCGGGATTGTAGGTGGCCGAGGCCTGGTGCCCAACAGAGGGAGTTGGGCACAAAGGATGGCCTGTTTCCAGGGGTAAGTAAATTCAGCTGCCCAGGTGCCTGATGTCAGTTTGTAGGAGGCCTTTGGCCCTCCAAGGGAAACTAGTCTGCCAGTTTGTGGCAGCTTGCATCTGGAAGAAATCCTGTTCCGTTCGGGATTGTAGGTGGCCGAGGCCAGGTGCCCGGCTGAGGGAGTTGGGCACAAAGGATGGCCTGTTTCCAGGGGTAAGTAAAGTCAGCTGCCCAGGTTCCTGTTGTCAGTTTGTAGGAGGCCTTTGGCCCTCCACGAGCAGCCAGTCTTCCAGCATGTGGCAGCCTGCATCTTGAAGAAATCCTGTTCTGTTTGGGATTGTAGGTGGCCGAGGCCTGGTGCCCGGCTGAGGGAGTTGGGCACAAATGATGGCCTGTTTCCAGGGGTAAGTAAAGTCAGCTGCCCAGGTGCCTCATGTCAGTTTGTAGCAGGCCTTTGGCCCTTCAAGTGAGCTAGTCTTCCAGTTTGTGGCAGCTTGCATCTGGAAAAAATCCTGTTCCGTTCACGATTGTAGGTTCCGGAAGCCGGGTGCCCGGCAGACGGAGTTGGGCACAAATGATGGCCTGTTTCCAGGGGTAAGTAAAGTCAGCTGCCCAGGTGCCTGATGTCAGTTTGTAGGAGGCCTTCGGCCCTCCATGGGAAGCTGGTCTTCCAGTTTGTGGCAGCTTGCATCTGGAAGAAATCCTGTTCCGTTCGGGATTGTAGGTGGCCGTGGCCAGGTGCCCGGCAGAGGGAGTTGGGCACAAATGATGGCCTGTTTCCAGGGGTAAGTAAAGTCAGCTGCCCAGGTGCCTGATGTCAGTTTGTAAGAGGCCTTTGGCCCTCCAAGGGAAGCCAGGCTTCCAGTTTGTGGCAGCTTGCATCTGGAATAAATCCTGTTCCGTTTGGGATTGTAGGTGGCCGATTCCTGGTGCCCGGCAGAGGGAGTTGGGCACAAAGGATGGCCTGTTTCCAGGGGTAAGTAAAGTCAGCTGCCCAGGTGCCTGATGTCAGTTTGTAGGAGGCCTTTGGCCCTCCAAGGGAAACTAGTCTTCCAGTTTGTGGCAGCTTGCATCTGGAAGAAATCCTGTTCCGTTCTGGATTGTAGGTGGCCGAGGCCAGGTGCCCGACTGAGGGAGTTGGGCACAAATGACGGCCTGTTTCCAGGGGTAAGTAAAGTCAGCTGCCCAGGTGCCTGATGTCAGTTTGTAGGAGGCCTTTGGCCCTCCAAGGGAAGCCAGGCTTCCAGTTTGTGGCAGCTTGCATCTGGAAGAAATCCTGTTCTGTTTGGGATCGTAGGTGGCCGAGGCCTGGTGCCCGGCTAAGGGAGTTGGGAACAAAGGATGGCCTGTTTTCAGGGGTAAGTAAAATCAGCTGCCCAGGTGCCAGGTGTCAGTTTTTAGGAGGCCTTTGGCCCTCCAAGAGAAGCAAGTCTACCAGTTTGTGGCTGCTTGCATCTGGAAGAAATCCTGTTCCGTTTGGGATTGTAGGTGGCCGAGGCCTGCTGCTCGGCAGAGGGAGTTGGGCGCAAAGGATGGCCTGTTTTTAGGAATAAGTAAAGTCAGCTGCCCAGGTGCCTGATGTCAGTTTGTAGGAGGACTTTGGCCCTCCAAGGGAAGCCAGGCTTCCAGCTTGTGGCAGCTTGCATCTGGAAGAAATCCTGTTCCGTTCTGGATTGTAGGTGGCCGAGGCCAGGTGCCCGACTGAGGGAGTTGGGCACAAATGACGGCCTGTTTCCAGGGGTAAGTAAAGTCAGCTGCCCAGGTGCCTGATGTCAGTTTGTAAGAGGCCTTTGGCCCTCCAAGGGAAGCCAGGCTTCCAGTTTGTGGCAGCTTGCATCTGGAATAAATCCTGTTCCGTTTGGGATTGTAGGTGGCCGAGGCCTGGTGCCCGGCTAAGGGAGTTGGGAACAAAGGATGGCCTGTTTTCAGGGGTAAGTAAAATTAGCTGCCCAGGTGCCAGGTGTCAGTTTTTAGGAGGCCTTTGGCCCTCCAAGGGAAGCAAGTCTACCAGTTTGTGGCTGCTTGCATCTGGAAGAAATCCTGTTCCGTTTGGGATTGTAGGTGGCCGAGGCCTGCTGCTCGGCAGAGGGAGTTGGGCGCAAAGGATGGCCTGTTTTTAGGAATAAGTAAAGTCAGTTGCCCAGGTGCCTGATGTCAGTTTGTAGGAGGCCTTCGGCCATCCATGGGAAGCTGGTCTTCCAGTTTGTGGCAGCTTTCATCTGGAAGAAATCCTTTTCCGTTCGGGATCGTAGGTGGCCGAGGCCAGGTGCCCGGCCGAGGGAGTTGGGCACAAATGATGGCCTGTTTCCAGGGGTAAGTAAAGTCAGCTGCCCAGGTGCCTGATGTCAGTTTGTAGGAGGACTTTGGCCCTCCAAGGGAAGCCAGGCTTCCAGCTTGTGGCAGCTTGCATCTGGAAGAAATCCTGTTCCGTTCGGGATTGTAGGTGGCCGAGGCCTGGTGCCCAACAGAGGGAGTTGGGCACAAAGGATGGCCTGTTTCCAGGGGTAAGTAAATTCAGCTGCCCAGGTGCCTGATGTCAGTTTGTAGGAGGCCTTTGGCCCTCCAAGGGAAACTAGTCTGCCAGTTTGTGGCAGCTTGCATCTGGAAGAAATCCTGTTCCGTTCGGGATTGTAGGTGGCCGAGGCCAGGTGCCCGGCTGAGGGAGTTGGGCACAAATGATGGCCTGTTTCCAGGGGTAAGTAAAGTCAGCTGCCCAGGTGCCTGATGTCAGTTTGTAGGAGGCCTTTGGCCCTCCAAGGGAAGCCAGCCTTCCAGCTTGTGGCAGCTTGCATCTGGAAGAAATCCTGTTCCGTTCGGGATTGTAGGTGGCCGAGACCTGGTGCCCAACAGAGGGAGTTGGGCACAAAGGATGGCCTGTTTCCAGGGGTAAGTAAATTCAGCTGCCCAGGTGCCTGATGTCAGTTTGTAGGAGGCCTTTGGCCCTCCAAGGGAAACTAGTCTGCCAGTTTGTGGCAGCTTGCATCTGGAAGAAATCCTGTTCCGTTCGGGATTGTAGGTGGCCGAGGCCAGGTGCCCGGCTGAGGGAGTTGGGCACAAAGGATGGCCTGTTTCCAGGGGTAAGTAAAGTCAGCTGCCCAGGTTCCTGTTGTCAGTTTCTAGGAGGCCTTTGGCCCTCCACGAGCAGCCAGTCTTCCAGCATGTGGCAGCCTGCATCTTGAAGAAATCCTGTTCTGTTTGGGATTGTAGGTGGCCGAGGCCTGGTGCCCGGCTGAGGGAGTTGGGCACAAATGATGGCCTGTTTCCAGGGGTAAGTAAAGTCAGCTGCCCAGGTGCCTCATGTCAGTTTGTAGCAGGCCTTTGGCCCTTCAAGTGAGCTAGTCTTCCAGTTTGTGGCAGCTTGCATCTGGAAAAAATCCTGTTCCGTTCACGATTGTAGGTTCCGGAAGCCGGGTGCCCGGCAGAGGGAGTTGGGCACAAATGATGGCCTGTTTCCAGGGGTAAGTAAAGTCAGCTGCCCAGGTGCCTGATGTCAGTTTGTAGGAGGCCTTCGGCCCTCCATGGGAAGCTGGTCTTCCAGTTTGTGGCAGCTTGCATCTGGAAGAAATCCTGTTCCGTTCGGGATTGTAGGTGGCCGTGGCCAGGTGCCCGGCAGCGGGAGTTGGGCACAAATGATGGCCTGTTTCCAGGGGTAAGTAAAGTCAGCTGCCCAGGTGCCTGATGTCAGTTTGTAAGAGGCCTTTGGCCCTCCAAGGGAAGCCAGGCTTCCAGTTTGTGGCAGCTTGCATCTGGAATAAATCCTGTTCCGTTTGGGATTGTAGGTGGCCGAGGCCTGGTGCCCGGCAGAGGGAGTTGGGCACAAAGGATGGCCTGTTTCCAGGGGTAAGTAAAGTCAGCTGCCCAGGTGCCTGATGTCAGTTTGTAGGAGGCCTTTGGCCCTCCAAGGGAAGCCAGGCTTCCAGTTTTTGGCAGCTTGCATCTGGAAGAAATCCTGTTCTGTTTGGGATCGTAGGTGGCCGAGGCCTGGTGCCCGGCTAAGGGAGTTGGGAACAAAGGATGGCCTGTTTTCAGGGGTAAGTAAAATCAGCTGCCCAGGTGCCAGGTGTCAGTTTTTAGGAGGCCTTTGGCCCTCCAAGAGAAGCAAGTCTACCAGTTTGTGGCAGCTTGCATCTGGAAGAAATCCTGTTCCGTTTGGGATTGTAGGTGGCCGAGGCCTGCTGCTCGGCAGAGGGAGTTGGGCGCAAAGGATGGCCTGTTTTTAGGAATAAGTAAAGTCAGCTGCCCAGGTGCCTGATGTCAGTTTGTAGGAGGACTTTGGCCCTCCAAGGGAAGCCAGGCTTCCAGCTTGTGGCAGCTTGCATCTGGAAGAAATCCTGTTCCGTTCGGGATTGTAGGTGGCCGAGGCCTGGTGCCCAACAGAGGGAGTTGGGCACAAAGGATGGCCTGTTTCCAGGGGTAAGTAAATTCAGCTGCCCAGGTGCCTGATGTCAGTTTGTAGGAGGCCTTTGGCCCTCCAAGGGAAACTAGTCTGCCAGTTTGTGGCAGCTTGCATCTGGAAGAAATCCTGTTCCGTTCGGGATTGTAGGTGGCCGAGGCCAGGTGCCCGGCTGAGGGAGTTGGGCACAAAGGATGGCCTGTTTCCAGGGGTAAGTAAAGTCAGCTGCCCAGGTTCCTGTTGTCAGTTTGTAGGAGGCCTTTGGCCCTCCACGAGCAGCCAGTCTTCCAGCATGTGGCAGCCTGCATCTTGAAGAAATCCTGTTCTGTTTGGGATTGTAGGTGGCCGAGGCCTGGTGCCCGGCTGAGGGAGTTGGGCACAAATGATGGCCTGTTTCCAGGGGTAAGTAAAGTCAGCTGCCCAGGTGCCTCATGTCAGTTTGTAGCAGGCCTTTGGCCCTTCAAGTGAGCTAGTCTTCCAGTTTGTGGCAGCTTGCATCTGGAAAAAATCCTGTTCCGTTCACGATTGTAGGTTCCGGAAGCCGGGTGCCCGGCAGACGGAGTTGGGCACAAATGATGGCCTGTTTCCAGGGGTAAGTAAAGTCAGCTGCCCAGGTGCCTGATGTCAGTTTGTAGGAGGCCTTCGGCCCTCCATGGGAAGCTGGTCTTCCAGTTTGTGGCAGCTTGCATCTGGAAGAAATCCTGTTCCGTTCGGGATTGTAGGTGGCCGTGGCCAGGTGCCCGGCAGCGGGAGTTGGGCACAAATGATGGCCTGTTTCCAGGGGTAAGTAAAGTCAGCTGCCCAGGTGCCTGATGTCAGTTTGTAAGAGGCCTTTGGCCCTCCAAGGGAAGCCAGGCTTCCAGTTTGTGGCAGCTTGCATCTGGAATAAATCCTGTTCCGTTTGGGATTGTAGATGGCCGAGGCCTGGTGCCCGGCAGAGGGAGTTGGGCACAAAGGATGGCCTGTTTCCAGGGGTAAGTAAAGTCAGCTGCCCAGGTGCCTGATGTCAGTTTGTAGGAGGCCTTTGGCCCTCCAAGGGAAGCCAGGCTTCCAGTTTTTGGCAGCTTGCATCTGGAAGAAATCCTGTTCTGTTTGGGATCGTAGGTGGCCGAGGCCTGGTGCCCGGCTAAGGGAGTTGGGAACAAAGGATGGCCTGTTTTCAGGGGTAAGTAAAATCAGCTGCCCAGGTGCCAGGTGTCAGTTTTTAGGAGGCCTTTGGCCCTCCAAGAGAAGCAAGTCTACCAGTTTGTGGCTGCTTGCATCTGGAAGAAATCCTGTTCCGTTTGGGATTGTAGGTGGCCGAGGCCTGCTGCTCGGCAGAGGGAGTTGGGCGCAAAGGATGGCCTGTTTTTAGGAATAAGTAAAGTCAGCTGCCCAGGTGCCTGATGTCAGTTTGTAGGAGGACTTTGGCCCTCCAAGGGAAGCCAGGCTTCCAGCTTGTGGCAGCTTGCATCTGGAAGAAATCCTGTTCCGTTCGGGATTGTAGGTGGCCGAGGCCTGGTGCCCAACAGAGGGAGTTGGGCACAAAGGATGGCCTGTTTCCAGGGGTAAGTAAATTCAGCTGCCCAGGTGCCTGATGTCAGTTTGTAGGAGGCCTTTGGCCCTCCAAGGGAAACTAGTCTGCCAGTTTGTGGCAGCTTGCATCTGGAAGAAATCCTGTTCCGTTCGGGATTGTAGGTGGCCGAGGCCAGGTGCCCGGCTGAGGGAGTTGGGCACAAATGATGGCCTGTTTCCAGGGGTAAGTAAAGTCAGCTGCCCAGGTGCCTGATGTCAGTTTGTAGGAGGCCTTTGGCCCTCCAAGGGAAGCCAGCCTTCCAGCTTGTGGCAGCTTGCATCTGGAAGAAATCCTGTTCTGTTTGGGATCGTAGGTGGCCGACGCCAGGTGCCCGGCTAAGGGAGTTGGGAACAAAGGATGGCCTGTTTCCAGGGGTAAGTAAAGTCAGCTGCCCAGGTGCCTGGTGTCAGTTTTTAGGAGGCCTTTGGCCCTCCAAGGGAAGCAAGTCTACCAGTTTGTGGCTGCTTGCATCTGGAAGAAATCCTGTTCCGTTTGGGATTGTAGGTGGCCGAGGCCTGCTGCTCGGCAGAGGGAGTTGGGCGCAAAGGATGGCCTGTTTTTAGGAATAAGTAAAGTCAGCAGCCCAGGTGCCTGATGTCAGTTTGTAGGAGGCCTTCGGCCATCCATGGGAAGCTGGTCTTCCAGTTTGTGGCAGCTTTCATCTGGAAGAAATCCTGTTCCGTTCGGGATCGTAGGTGGCCGTGGCCAGGTGCCCGGCCGAGGGAGTTGGGCACAAATGATGGCCTGTTTCCAGGGGTAAGTAAAGTCAGCTGCCCAGGTGCCTGATGTCAGTTTGTAGGAGGCCTTTGGCCCTCCAAGGGAAGCCAGGCTTCCAGCTTGTGGCAGCTTGCATCTGGAAGAAATCCTGTTCCATTCGGGATTGTAGGTGGCCGAGGCCTGGTGCCCAACAGAGGGAGTTGGGCACAAAGGATGGCCTGTTTCCAGGGGTAAGTAAATTCAGCTGCCCAGGTGCCTGATGTCAGTTTGTAGGAGGCCTTTGGCCCTCCAAGGGAAACTAGTCTGCCAGTTTGTGGCAGCTTGCATCTGGAAGAAATCCTGTTCCGTTCGGGATTGTAGGTGGCCGAGGCCAGGTGCCCGGCTGAGGGAGTTGGGCACAAATGATGGCCTGTTTCCAGGGGTAAGTAAAGTCAGCTGCCCAGGTGCCTGATGTCAGTTTGTAGGAGGCCTTTGGCCCTCCAAGGGAAGCCAGCCTTCCAGCTTGTGGCAGCTTGCATCTGGAAGAAATCCTGTTCCGTTTGGGATCGTAGGTGGCCGACGCCAGGTGCCCGGCTAAGGGAGTTGGGAACAAAGGATGGCCTGTTTCCAGGGGTAAGTAAAGTTAGCTGCCCAGGTGCCTGGTGTCAGTTTTTAGGAGGCCTTTGGCCCTCCAAGGGAAGCAAGTCTACCAGTTTGTGGCTGCTTGCATCTGGAAGAAATCCTGTTCCGTTCGGGATTGTAGGTGGCCGAGGCCTGCTGCTCGGCAGAGGGAGTTGGGCGCAAAGGATGGCCTGTTTTTAGGAATAAGTAAAGTCAGCTGCCCAGGTGCCTGATGTCAGTTTGTTTGTAGGCCTTTGGACCTCCATGGGAAGCCAGGCTTCCAGCTTGTGGCAGCTTGCATCTGGAAGAAATCCTGTTCCGTTTGGGATTGTAGGTGGCCGAGGCCTGGTGCCCGGCAGAGGGAGTAGGGCACAAAGGATGGCCTGTTTCCAGGGGTAAGTAAAGTCAGCTGCCCAGTTTCCTGGTGTCAGTTTTTAGCAGGCCTTTCGCCCTCCAAGGGAAACTAGTCTTCCAGTTTGTGGCAGCTTGCATCTGGAAGAAATCCTGTTCCGTTTGGGATTGTAGGCGGCCGAGGCCAGGTGCCCGTCAGAGGGAGTTGGGAACAAAGGATGGCCTGTTTCCAGGGGTTAGTAAAGTCAGCTGCCCAGGTGCCTGATGTCAGTTTGTAGCAGGCCTTTGGCCCTCCATGGGAATCCAGGCTTCCAGCTTGTGGAAGCTTGCATCTGGAAGAAATCCTGTTCCTTTCGGGATTGTAGGTGGCCGAGGCCAGGTGCCCGGCAGAGGGAGTTGGGCACAAAGGATGGCCTGTTTCCAGGGGTAAGTAAAGTCAGCTGCCCAGATTCCTGTTGTCAGTTTGTAGGAGGCCTTTGGCCCTCCTAGAGCAGTTAGTCTTCCAGCATGTGGCAGCCTGCATCTTGAAGAAATCCTGTTCTGTTTGGGATTGTAGGTGGCCGAGGCCTGGTGCCCGGCTGAGGGAGTTGGGCACAAATGATGGCCTGTTTCCAGGGGTAAGTAAAGTCAGCTGCCCAGGTGCCTCATGTCAGTTTGTAGCAGCCGTTTGGCCCTCCAAGGGAGCTAGTCTTCCAGTTTGTGGCAGCTTGCATCTGGAAAAAATCCTGTTCCGTTCACGATTGTAGGTTCCCGAAGCCTGGTGCCCGGCAGAGGGAGTTGGGCACAAATGATGGCCTGTTTCCAGGGGTAAGTAAATTCAGCTGCCCAGGTGCCTGATGTCAGTTTGTAGGAGGCCTTTGGCCCTCCAAGGGAAACTAGTCTTCCAGTTTGTGGCAGCTTGCATCTGGAAGAAATCCTGTTCCGTTCGGGATTGTAGGTGGCCGAAACCAGGTGCCCGGCTGAGGGAGTTGGGCACAAATGATGGCCTGTTTCCAGGGGTAAGTAAAGTCAGCTGCCCAGGTGCCTGATGTCAGTTTGTAGGAGGCCTTAGGACCTCCATGGGAAGCCAGGCTTCCAGTTTGTAGCAGCTTGCATCTGGAAGAAATCCTGTTCCGTTTGGGATTGTAGGTGGCCGAGGCCAGGTGACCGGCAGAGGGAGTTGGGCACCAAGGATGGCCTGTTTCCAGTGGTAAGTAAAGTCAGCTGCCCAGGTGCCTGATGTCAGTCTGTAGGAGGCCTTTGGCCCTCCAAGGGAAGCTAGTCTTCCAGTTTGTGGCTGCTTGCATCATGAAGAAATCCTATTTTGTATGGGGATGTAGGTGGCCGAGGCCTGCTGCCCTACAGAGGGAGTTGGGCGCAATGGATGGCCTGTTTTTAGGAATAGGTAAAGTCAGCTGCCCAGGTGCCTGATGTCAGTTTGTAGAAGGCCTTTTGCCCTCCAAGGGAAGCCAGGCTTCCAGTTTGTGGCAGCTTGCATCTGGAAGAAATCCTGTTCCGTTTGGGATCGTAAGTGGTAGAGGCCTGGTGCCCGGCTGAGGGAGTTGAGCACAAATGATGGCCTGTTTCCAGGGGTAGGTAAAGTCAGCTGCCCAGGTGCCTGATGTCAGTTTGTAGCAGGCCTTTGGCCCTCCAAGGGAAGCTAGTCTTCCAGTTTGTGGCAGCTTGCATCTGGAAAAAATCCTGTTCTGTTCAAGATTGTAGGTTCCCGAAGCCGAGTGACCGGAAGAGGGAGTTGGGCACAAATGATGGCCTGTTTCAGGGGTAAGTAAAGTCAGCTGCCCAGGTGCCTGATGTCAGTTTGTAGGAGGCCTTCGGCCCTCCATGGGACGCTGGTCTTCCAGTTTGTGGCAGCTTGCATCTGGAAGAAATCCTGTTCCGTTCGGGATTGTAGGTGGCCGTGGCCAGGTGCCCGGCAGAGGGAGTTGGGCACAAATGGTGGCCTGTTTCCAGGGGTAAGTAAAGTCAGCTGCCCAGGTGCCTGATGTCAGTTTGTAGGAGGCCTTTGGCCCTCCATGGGAAGCCAGGCTTCCAGCTTGTGGCAGCTTGCATCTGGAAGAAATCCTGTTCCGTTTGGGATTGTAGGTGGCCGAGGCCAGGTGCCCGGCAGAGGGAGTTGGGAACAAAGGATGGGCTGTTTCCAGGGGTTAGTAAAGTCAGCTGCCCAAGTGCCTGATGTCAGTTTTTAGGAGGCCTTTGGCCCTCCATGGGAATCCAGGCTTCCAGCTTGTGGAAGCTTGCATCTGGAAGAAATCCTGTTCCGTTCGGGATTGTAGGTGGCCGAGGCCAGGTGCCCGGCAGTGGGAATTGGGCACAAAGGATGGCCTGTTTCCAGGAGTAAGTAAAGTCAGCTGCCCAGGTTCCTGTTGTCAGTTTGTAGGAGGCCTTTGGCACTCCAAGAACAGCCAGTCTTCCAGCATGTGGCAGCCTGCATCTTGAAGAAATTCTGTTCTGTTTGGGATCGTAGGTGGCCGAGGCTTGGTGTCCGGCTAAGGAAGTTAAGCACAAAGGATGGCCTGTTTCCAGGGGTAAGTAAAGACAGCTGGCCAGGTTCCTGGTGTCAGTTTGTAGGAGGCCTTTGGCCCTCTAAGGGAAACTAGTCTTCCAGTTTGTGGCAGCTTGCATCTGGAAGAAATCCTGTTCCGTTTGGGATCGTAGGTGGCCGAGGCCTGGTGCCCGGCTGAGGGAGTTGAGCACAAATGATGGCCTGTTTCCAGGGGTAAATAAAGTCAGCTGCCCAGGTGCCTGATGTCAGTTTGTAGCAGGCCTTTGGCCCTCCATGTGAGGACAGGCCTCCGGCTTGTGGCAGCTTGCATCTGGAAGAAATCCTGTTCCGTTCAAGATTGTAGGTGGCCGGAGCCGGGTGCCATGCTGAGGGAGTTGGGCACAAGTGATGGCCTGTTTCCAGGGGTAAATAAAGTAAGCTGCCCAGGTGCCTGATGTCAGTTTGTAGCAGGCCTTTGGCCCTCCATGAGAGGACAGGCTTCCGGCTTGTGGCAGCTTGCATCTGGAAGAAATACTGTTCCGTTCAGGATTGTAGGTGGCCGAGGCCAGGTGCCCGGCAGAGGGAGTTGGGCACAAAGGATGGCCTCTTTCCTGAGGAAAGTAAAGTCAGCTGCCCAGGTGCCTGATGTCAGTTTGTAGGAGGCCTTTGGCCCTCCAAGGGAAGCTAGTCTTCCAGTTTGTGGCAGCTTGCATCTGGAAGAAATCCTGTTTCGTTCGGGATTGTAGGTGGCCGAGGCCAGGTGCCCGGCAGAGGGAGTTGGGCCAAAGGATGGCCTGTTTGCAGGGGTAAGTAAAGTCAACTGCCCAGGTGCCTGATGTCAGTTTGTAGCAGGCCTTTGGCCCTCCAAGGGAAGTTAGTCTTCCAGTTTGTGGCAGCTTGCATCTGGAATAATCCTGTTCCGTTCGGGATTGTACGTGGCCAAAGCCGGGAGCCCGGCACAAGGAGTTGGGCACAAAAGATGGCCTCTTTCCTGAGGAAAGTAAAGTCAGCTGCCCAGGTGCCTGGTGTCAGTTTTTAGGAGGCTTTTGGCCCTCCATGGGAAGCCAGGCTTCCATTTTGTGGCAGCTTGCATCTGGAAGAAATCTTGTTCCATTCGGGGTTGTAGGTGGCCGAGGCCAGGTGCCTGGCTGCGGGAGTTGGGAACAAAGGATGTCCTGTTTCCAGAGGTAAGTAAAGTCAGCTGCCCAGGTGCCTGATGTCAGTTTGTAGCAGGCCTTTGGCCCTCCAAGGGAAGCTAGTCATCCAGTTTTTGGCAGCTTGCAGCTGGAAGAAATCCTGTTCCGTTCGGGATTGTAGGTGTCTGAGGCCAGGTGCCCGGCAGAGGGAGTTGGGCACAAAGAATGGCTTCTTTCCTTAGGAAAGTAAAGTCAGCTTCCCAGGTGCCTGGAGTCAGTTTGTAGGAGGCCTTTGGCCCTCCAAGGGAAGCTAGTCTTCCAGTTTGTGGCAGCTTGCATCTGGAAGAAATCCTGTTCCGTTCGGGATTGTAGGTGGTTGAGGCCAGGTGCCCGGCAGAGGGAGTTGGGCATAAAGGATGGCCTGCTTCCAGGGGTAAGTAAAGTCAGCTGCCCAGGTGCCTGATGTCAGTTTTTAGGAGGCCTTTGGCCCTCCAAGGGAAGACAGGCTTCCTGCTTGTGGCAGCTTGCATCTGGAAGAAATCCTGTTCCGTTCGGGATTGTAGGTGGCCAAAGCCGGGTGCCCAGCATAAGGAGATGGGCACAAAGGATGGCCTGTTTCCAGGGGTAAGTAAAGTCAGCTGCCCAGGTTCCTGATGTCAGTTTGTAGGAGGCCTTTGGCCCTCCAAGGGAAACTAGTCTTCCAGTTTGTGGCAGCTTGCATCTGGAAGAAATGCTGTTCCGTTCGGGATTGTAGGTGGCCGAAGCCTGGTGCCCCGCAGAGGGAGTTGGGCACAAAGGATGGCCTGTTTCCAGGAGTTAAGTAAAGTCAGCTGCCCAGGTTCCTGATGTCAGTTTGTAGGAGGCCTTTGGCCCTCCAAGGGAAGCCAGTCTTCCAGCTTGTGGCAGCATGAATCTGGAAGAAATCCTGTTCCGTTCAGGATTGGAGGTGGTTTATGCCGGGGTGCCCGGCACACGGAGTATGGTACAAAAAGATGGCCTGTTTCCAGGGGTAAGTAAAGTCAGCTGCCCAGGTGCCTGATGTCAGTTTGTAGGAGGCCTTTGCCCCTCTAAGGGAAGCCAGGCTTGCGGCTTTGTGGCAGCTTGCATCTGGAAGAAATCCTGTTCCGTTCGAGATTGTAGGTGGCCGAAGTCCCGGTGCCGGGCAGATAGAGTGTGGCACAAATGATGGCCTGTTTCCAGGGGTAAGTAAAGTCAGCTGCCCAGGTGCCTGATGTCAGTTTGTAGGAGGCCTTTGGCCCTCCAAGGGAAGCCAGGCTTCCGGCTTGTAGCAGCTTGCATCAAGAAGAGATCCTGTTCCGTTCGAGATTGTAGGTGGCCGAGGCGGGGTACCCGGCAGAGTGAGTGGGGCACAATGATGGCCTGTTTCCAGCGGTAAGTAAAGTGAGCTGCCCAGGTGCCTGATGTCAGTTTGTAGGAGGCGTTTGGCCCTCCAACGGAAGACAGGCTTCCAGCTTGTGGCAAGCTTGCATCTGGAAGAAATCCTTTTCCGTTTGGGATCGTAGGTGGCCGAGGCCTGGTGCCCGGCAGAGGGAGTTGGGCACAAAGGATGGCCTGTTTCCAGGGGTAAGTAAAGTCAGCTGCCCAGGTTCCTGATGTCAGTGTGTAGGAGGCCTTTGGCCCTCCAAGGGAAGCTAGTTTTCTAGTTTGTGGCAGCTTGCATCTGGAAAAAATCCTGTTCCGTTCAAGATTGTAGGTTCCCAAAGCCGGGTGACCGGCAGAGGGAGTTGGGCACAAATGATGGCCTGTTTCCAGGGGTAAGTAAAGTCAGCTGCCCAGGTGCCTGATGTCAGTTTGTAGCAGGCCTTTGGCCCTCCATGGGAAGCTGGTCTTCCAGTTTGTGGCAGCTTGCATCTGGAAGAAATCCTGTTCCGTTCGGGATTGTAGGTGGCCGTGGCCAGGTGCCCGGCAGAGGGAGTTGGGCACAAATGATGGCCTGTTTCCAGGGGTAAGTAAAGTCAGCTGCCCAGGTGCCTGATGTCAGTTTGTAGGAGGCCTTGGGCCCTCCAAGGGAAGCAAGTCTTCCAATTTGTGTCAGCTGGCGTCTGGAAGAAATCCTGTTCCGTTCGGGGATCGTAGGTGGCCGAGGCCTGGTGCCCGGCTGAGGGAGTTGGGCAGAAAGGATGGCCTGTTTCCAGGGGTAAGTAAAGTCAGCTGCCCAGGTGCCTGATGTCAGTTTGTAGGAGGCCTTTGGCCCTCCAAGGGAAGCCAGGCTTCCGGCTTGTAGCAGCTTGCATCAAGAAGAGATCCTGTTCCGTTCGAGATTGTAGGTGGCCGAGGCGGGGTACCCGGCAGAGTGAGTGGGGCACAATGATGGCCTGTTTCCAGCGGTAAGTAAAGTGAGCTGCCCAGGTGCCTGATGTCAGTTTGTAGGAGGCCTTTGGCCCTCCAAGGGAAGCAAGTCTTCCACTTTGTGGCAGCTTGCATCTGGAAGAAATCCTGTTCCGTTCGGGATTGTAGGTGACCGAGGCCAGGTGCCCGGCAGAGGGAGTTGGGCACAAATGATGGCCTCTTTCCTGAGGAAAGTAAAGTCAGCTGCCCAGGTGCCTGATGTCAGTTTGTAGGAGGCCTTTGGCCCTCATAGGGAAGCTAGTCTTCCAGTTTGTGGCAGCTTGCATCTGGAAGAAATCCTGTTTTGTTCTGGATTGTAGGTAGTTGAGTCCAGGTGCCCGGCAGAGGGAGTTGGGCACAAAGGATGGCCTGTTTCCAGGGGTAAGTAAAGTCAGCTGCCCAGGTGCCTGATGTCAGTTTGTAGGAGGCCTTTGGCCCTCCAAGAGAAGCCAGGCTTCCAGCATGTGGCAGCCTGCATCTTGAAAAAATCCTGTTCCGTTTGGGATCGTAGGTGGCCGACGCCTGGGGCGTGGCTAAGGGAGTTGGAAACAAAACGATGGCCTGTTTCCAGGGGTAAGTAAAGTCAGCTGCCCAGGTGCCTGGTGTCAGTTTGTAGGAGGCCTTTGGCCCTCCAAGGGAAGCTAGTCTTCCAGTTTGTGGCTGCTTGCATCTGGAAGAAATCCTGTTCTGTTTGGGATTCTAGGTGGCCGAGGCTTGCTTGCCCAACAGAGGGAGTTGGGTGCAATGGATGGCCTGTTTTTAGGAATAAGTAAAGTCAGCAGCCCAGTGCCTGATGTCAGTTTGTAGGAGGCCTTTGGCCCTCCAAGGGAAGCCAGGCTTCCAGCTTGTGACAGCTTGCATCTGGAAGAAATGCTTTTCCGTTTGGGATCGTAGGTGGCCGAGGCCTGGTGCCCGGCTGAGGGAGTTGGGCACAAATGATGGCCTGTTTGCAGGGGTAAGTAAAGTCAGCTGCCCAGGTGCCTGATGTCAGTTTGTAGCAGGCCTTTGGCCCTCCAAGGGAAGCTACTCTTCCAGTTTGTGGCAGCTTGCATCTGGAAGAAGTCCTGTTCCGTTCGGGAATGTAGGTGGCCGTGGCCAGGTGCCCGGCAGAGGGAGTTGGGCACAAATGATGGCCTGTTTCCAGGGGTAAGTAAAGTCAGCTGCCCAGGTGCCTGATGTCATTTGTAGGAGGCCTTTGGCCCTCCAAGCGAAGCAAGGCTTCCAGCTTGTAGCAGCTTGCATCTGGAAGAAATCCTTTTCCGTTTGGGATCGTAGGTGGCCGAGGCCTGGTGCCCGGCAGAGGGAGTTGGGAACAAAGGATGGCCTGTTTCCAGGGTTAAGTAAAGTCAGCTGCCCAGGTGCCTGGTGTCCGTTTGTAGGAGGCCTTTGGCTCTCCAAGGGAAGCCAGGCTTCCAGTTTGTGGCAGCTTGCATCTGGAAGAAATCCTGTTCCGTTTGGGATCGTAGGTGGCCGAGGCCTGGTGCCCGGCTAAGGGAGTAGGGAACAAAGGATGGCCTGTTTCCAGGGGTAAATAAGTTAGCTGCCCAGGTGCCTGATGTCAGTGTGTAGGAGGCCTTTGGCCCTCCAAGGGAAGCTAGTTTTCTAGTTTGTGGCAGCTTGCATCTGGAAAAAATCCTGTTCCGTTCAAGATTGTAGGTTCCCAAAGCCGGGTGACCGGCAGAGGGAGTTGGGCACAAATGATGGCCTGTTTCCAGGGGTAAGTAAAGTCAGCTGCCCAGGTGCCTGATGTCAGTTTGTAGCAGGCCTTTGGCCCTCCATGGGAAGCTGGTCTTCCAGTTTGTGGCAGCTTGCATCTGGAAGAAATCCTGTTCCGTTCGGGATTGTAGGTGGCCGTGGCCAGGTGCCCGGCAGAGGGAGTTGGGCACAAATGATGGCCTGTTTCCAGGGGTAAGTAAAGTCAGCTGCCCAGGTGCCTGATGTCAGTTTGTAGGAGGCCTTGGGCCCTCCAAGGGAAGCAAGTCTTCCAATTTGTGTCAGCTGGCGTCTGGAAGAAATCCTGTTCCGTTCGGGATCGTAGGTGGCCGAGGCCTGGTGCCCGGCTGAGGGAGTTGGGCAGAAAGGATGGCCTGTTTCCAGGGGTAAGTAAAGTCAGCTGCCCAGGTGCCTGATGTCAGTTTGTAGGAGGCCTTTGGCCCTCCAAGGGAAACTAGTCTTCCAGTTTGTGGCAGCTAGCATCTGGAAGAAATCCTGTTCCGTTCGGGATTGTAGGTGGCCGAGGCCAGGTGCCCGGCTGAGGGAGTTGGGAACAAAGGATGGCCTGTATCCAGGGGTAAGTAAAGTCAGCTGCCCAGGTGCCTGATGTCAGTTTGTAGGAGGCCTTTGGCCCTCCAAGGGAAGCTAGTCTTCCAGTTTGTGGCAGCTTGCATCTGGAAAAAATCCTGTTCCGTTGAAGATTGTAGGTTCCCGAAGCCGGGTGCCCGGCAGAGGGAGTTGGGCACAAATGATGGCCTGTTTTCTGGGGTAAGTAAAGTCAGCTGCCCAGGTGCCTGATTTCAGTTTGTAGGAGGCCTTTGGCCCTCACAGGGAAGCCAGGCTTCCAGTTTGTGGCTGCTTTCATCTGGAAGAAATCCTGTTCCATTTGGGATTGTAGGTGGCCGAGGCCTGGTGCCCTACAGAGGGAGTTGAGCGCAATGGATGGCCTGTTTTTAGGAATAGGTAAAGTCAGCTACCCAGGTGCCTGATGTCAGTTTTTCGGAGGCCTTTGGCCCTCCAAGGGAAACTAGTCTTCCAGTTTGTGGCAGCTTGCATCTGGAAGAAATCCTGTTCCGTTTGGGATCGTAGGTGGCCGAGGCCTGGTGCCCGGCTGAGGGAGTTGAGCACAAATGATGGCCTGTTTTCCAGGGGTAAATAAAGTCAGCTGCCCAGGTGCCTGATGTCAGTTTGTAGCAGGCCTTTGGCCCTCCATGAGAGGACAGGCTTCCGGCTTGTGGCAGCTTGCATCTGGAAGAAATCCTGTTCCGTTCAAGATTGTAGGTGGCCGGAGCCGGGTGCCATGCTGAGGGAGTTGGGCACAAGTGATGGCCTGTTTCCAGGGGTAAATAAAGTCAGCTGCCCAGGTGCCTGATGTCAGTTTGTAGCAGGCCTTTGGCCCTCCATGAGAGGACAGGCTTCCGGCTTGTGGCAGCTTGCATCTGGAAGAAATACTGTTCCGTTCGGGATTGTAGGTGGCCGAGGCCAGGTGCCCGGCAGAGGGAGTTGGGCACAAAGGATGGCCTCTTTCCGGAGGAAAGTAAAGTCAACTGCCCAGGTGCCTGATGTCAGTTTGTAGGAGGCCTTTGGCCCTCCAAGGGAAGCTAGTCTTCCAGTTTGTGGCAGCTTGCATCTGGAAGAAATCCTGTTTCGTTCGGGATTGTAGGTGGCCGAGGCCAGGTGCCCGGCAGAGGGAGTTGGGCCAAAGGATGGCCTGTTTGCAGGGGTAAGTAAAGTCAACTGCCCAGGTGCCTGATGTCAGTTTGTAGCAGGCCTTTGGCCCTCCAAGGGAAGTTAGTCTTCCAGTTTGTGGCAGCTTGCATCTGGAATAATCCTGTTCCGTTCGGGATTGTACGTGGCCAAAGCCGGGAGCCCGGCACAAGGAGTTGGGCACAAAAGATGGCCTCTTTCCGGAGGAAAGTAAAGTCAGCTGCCCAGGTGCCTGGTGTCAGTTTTTAGGAGGCTTTTGGCCCTCCATGGGAAGCCAGGCTTCCAGCTTGTGGCAGCTTGCATCTGGAAGAAATCTTGTTCCATTCGGGGTTGTAGGTGGCCGAGGCCAGGTGCCTGGCTGCGGGAGTTGGGAACAAAGGATGGCCTGTTTCCAGAGGTAAGTAAAGTCAGCTGCCCAGGTGCCTGATGTCAGTTTGTAGGAGGCCTTTGGCCCTCCAAGGGAAGCTAGTCTTCCAGTTTGTGGCAGCTTGCAGCTGGAAGAAATCCTGTTCCGTTCGGGATTGTAGGTGTCTGAGGCCAGGTGCCCGGCAGAGGGAGTTGGGCACAAAGGATGGCTTCTTTCCTTAGGAAAGTAAAGTCAGCTTCCCAGGTGCCTGGTGTCAGTTTGTAGGAGGCCTTTGGCCCTCCAAGGGAAGCTAGTCTTCCAGTTTGTGGCAGCTTGCATCTGGAAGAAATCCAGTTCCGTTCGGGATTGTAGGTGACCGAGGCCAGGTGCCCGGCAGAGGGAGTTGGGCATAAAGGATGGCCTGCTTCCAGGGGTAAGTAAAGTCAGCTGCCCAGGTGCCTGATGTCAGTTTTTAGGAGGCCTTTGGCCCTCCAAGGGAAGACAGGCTTCCTGCTTGTGGCAGCTTGCATCTGGAAGAAATCCTGTTCCGTTCGGGATTGTAGGTGGCCAAAGCCGGGTGCCCAGCATAAGGAGATGGGCACAAAGGATGGCCTGTTTCCAGGGGTAAGTAAAGTCAGCTGCCCAGGTGCCTGATGTCAGTTTGTAGGAGGCCTTTGCCCCTCTAAGGGAAGCCAGGCTTCCGGCTTGTGGCAGCTTGCATCTGGAAGAAATCCTGTTCCGTTCGAGATTGTAGGTGGCCGAAGTCCGGTGCCGGGCAGATAGAGTGTGGCACAAATGATGGCCTGTTTCCAGGGGTAAGTAAAGTCAGCTGCCCAGGTGCCTCATGTCAGTTTGTAGGAGGCCTTTGGCCCTCCAAGGGAAGCCAGGCTTCCAGCTTGTAGCAGCTTGCATCAAGAAGAGATTCTGTTCCGTTCGAGATTGTAGGTGGCCGAGGCGGGGTACCCGGCAGAGTGAGTGGGGCACAATGATGGCCTGTTTCCAGCGGTAAGTAAAGTCAGCTGCCCAGGTGCCTGATGTCAGTTTGTAGGAGGCGTTTGGCCCTCCAACGGAAGACAGGCTTCCAGCTTGTGGCAGCTTGCATCTGGAAGAAATCCTTTTCCGTTTGGGATCGTAGGTGGCCAAGGCCTGGTGCCCGGCAGAGGGAGTTGGGCACAAAGGATGGCCTGTTTCCAGGGGTAAGTAAAGTCAGCTGCCCAGGTGCCTGGTGTCAGTTTGTAGGAGGCCTTTGGCCCTCCAAGGGAAGCAAGTCTTCCACTTTGTGGCAGCTTGCATCTGGAAGAAATCCTGTTCCGTTCGGGATTGTAGGTGACCGAGGCCAGGTGCCCGGCATAGGGAGTTGGGCACAAATGATGGCCTCTTTCCTGAGGAAAGTAAAGTCAGCTGCCCAGGTGCCTGATGTCAGTTTGTAGGAGGCCTTTGGCCCTCATAGGGAAGCTAGTCTTCCAGTTTGTGGCAGCTTGCATCTGGAAGAAATCCTGTTTTGTTCGGGATTGTAGGTAGTTGAGGCCAGGTGCCCGGCAGAGGGAGTTGGGCACAAAGGATGGCCTGTTTCCAGGGGTAAGTAAAGTCAGCTGCCCAGGTGCCTGATGTCAGTTTGTAGGAGGCGTTTGGCCCTCCAACGGAAGACAGGCTTCCAGCTTGTGGCAGCTTGCATCTGGAAGAAATCCTTTTCCGTTAGGGATAGTAGGTGGCCGGAGCCGGGTGCCCGGCTTAGGGAGTAGGGAACAAAGGATGGCCTGTTTCCAGGGGTAAGTAATATCATCTCCCCAGGTGCCTGATGTCAGTTTGTAGGAGGCCTTTGGCCCTCCAAGGGAAGCCAGGCTTCCATCTTGTGGCAGCTTGCATGTGGAAGAAATCCTGTTCTGTTTGGGATCGTAGGTGGCCGAGGCCAGGTGCCCGGCAGAGGGAGTTGGGCACAAAGGATGGCCTGTTTCCAGGGGTAAGTAAAGTCAGCTGCCCAGGTGCCTGATGTCAGTTTGTAGGAGGCCTTTGGCCCTCCAAGGGAAGCAAGTCTTCCAGTTTGTGGCAGCTTGCATCTGGAGGAAATCCTGTTCCGTTCAGGATTGTAGGTGGCCGAGGCCTGGTGCCCGGCAGAGGGAGTTGGGCACAAATGATGGCCTGTTTCCAGGGGTAAGTAAAGTCAGCTACCCAGGTGCCTTGTGTCAGTCTGTAGGAGGCCTTTGGCCCTCCAAGGGAAGCTAGTCATCCAGTTTGTGGCAGCTTGCATCTGGAAGAAAGCCTGTCCCGTTCGGGATTGTAGGTGGCCGAGGCTAGGTGCCCTGCAGAGGGAGTTGGGCACAAATGATGGCCTGTTTCCAGGGGTAAGTAAAGTCAGCTGCCCAGGTGCCTGAAGTCAGTTTGTAGAAGGCCTTTTTCCCTCCAACGAAAGCCAGGCTTCCAGCTTGTGGCAGCTTGCATCTGGAAGAAATCCTGTTCCGTTTGGGATTGTAGGCGGCCGAGGCCTGGCCCCCGGCAGAGGGAGTTGGGCACAAAGGATGGCCTGTTTCCAGGGGTTAGTAAAGTCAGCTGCCCAGGTGCCTGATGTCAGTTTGTAGCAGGCCTTTGGCCCTCCTAGTGAAGCCAGGTTTCCAGCTTGTGGCAGCTTGCATCTGGAAGAAATCTTGTTCCGTACGGGGTTGTAGGTGGCTGGAGCTGTGTCCCCGGCAGAGGGCGTTGGGCACAAAGGATGGCCTCTTTCCAAGGGTAAGTAAAGTCAACTGTCCAGGTTCATGATGTCAGTTTTTAGAAGGCCTTTGGCCCTCCAAGGGAAGCAAGTCTTCCACTTTGTGGCAGCTTGCATCTGGAAGAAATCCTTTTCCGTTCGGGATTGTAGGTGGCCGAGGCCAGGTGCCCGGCAGAGGGAGTTGGGCACAAAGGATGACCTGTTTCCAGGGGTAAGTAAAGTCAGCTGCCCAGGTGTTTGGTGTCAGTTTGTAGGAGGCCTTTGGCCGTCCAATGGAAGCTAGTCTTCCAGTTTGTGGCAGCTTGCATCTGGAAGAAATCCTGTTCCGTTCGGGATTGTAGGTGGCCGAGGCCAGGTGCCCGGCAGAAGGAGTTGGGCACAAAGGATGGCCTGTTTCCAGGGGTAAGTAATATCATCTGCCCAGGTGCTTATGTCAGTTTGTAGGAGGCCTTTGGCCCTCCAAGGGAAGCCAGGCTTCCAGCTTGGGGCAGCTTGCATCTGGAAGAAATCCTGTTTTGTTTGGGATCGTAGGTGGCCGAGGCCAGGTGCCCGGCAGAGGGAGTTGGGAACAAAGGATGGCCTGTTTCAAGGGGTAAGTAAAGTCAGCTGCCCAGGTGCCTGATGTCAGTTTGTAGCAGGCCTTTGGCCCTCCATGGGAAGCTGGTCTTCCAGTTTGTGGCAGCTTGCATCTGGAAGAAATCCTGTTCCGTTCGGGATTGTAGGTGGCCGTGGCCAGGTGCCCGGCAGAGGGAGTTGGGCACAAATGATGGCCTGTTTCCAGGGGTAAGTAAAGTCAGCTGCCCAGGTGCCTGATGTCAGTTTATAGGAGGCCTTGGGCCCTCCAAGGGAAGCAAGTCTTCCAATTTGTGTCAGCTGGCGTCTGGAAGAAATCCTGTTCCGTTCGGGATCGTAGGTGGCCGAGGCCTGGTGCCCGGCTGAGGGAGTTGGGCAGAAAGGATGGCCTGTTTCCAGGGGTAAGTAAAGTCAGCTGCCCAGGTGCCTGATGTCAGTTTGTAGGAGGCCTTTGGCCCTCCAAGGGAAGCCAGGCTTCCGGCTTGTAGCAGCTTGCATCAAGAAGAGATCCTGTTCCGTTCGAGATTGTAGGTGGCCGAGGCGGGGTACCCGGCAGAGTGAGTGGGGCACAATGATGGCCTGTTTCCAGCGGTAAGTAAAGTGAGCTGCCCAGGTGCCTGATGTCAGTTTGTAGGAGGCGTTTGGCCCTCCAACGGAAGACAGGCTTCCAGCTTGTGGCAGCTTGCATCTGGAAGAAATCCTTTTCCGTTTGGGATCGTAGGTGGCCGAGGCCTGGTGCCCGGCAGAGGGAATTGGGCACAAAGGATGGCCTGTTTCCAGGGGTAAGTAAAGTCAGCTGCCCAGGTGCCTGGTGTCAGTTTGTAGGAGGCCTTTGGCCCTCCAAGGGAAGCAAGTCTTCCACTTTGTGGCAGCTTGCATCTGGAAGAAATCCTGTTCCGTTCGGGATTGTAGGTGACCGAGGCCAGGTGCCCGGCAGAGGGAGTTGGGCACAAATGATGGCCTCTTTCCTGAGGAAAGTAAAGTCAGCTGCCCAGGTGCCTGATGTCAGTTTGTAGGAGGCCTTTGGCCCTCATAGGGAAGCTAGTCTTCCAGTTTGTGGCAGCTTGCATCTGGAAGAAATCCTGTTTTGTTCGGGATTGTAGGTAGTTGAGTCCAGGTGCCCGGCAGAGGGAGTTGGGCACAAAGGATGGCCTGTTTCCAGGGGTAAGTAAAGTCAGCTGCCCAGGTGCCTGATGTCAGTTTGTAGGAGGCCTTTGGCCCTCCAAGAGAAGCCAGGCTTCCAGCATGTGGCAGCCTGCATCTTGAAGAAATCCTGTTCCGTTTGGGATCGTAGGTGGCCGACGCCTGGGGCGTGGCTAAGGGAGTTGGAAACAAACGATGGCCTGTTTCCAGGGGTAAGTAAAGTCAGCTGCCCAGGTGCCTGGTGTCAGTTTGTAGGAGGCCTTTGGCCCTCCAAGGGAAGCTAGTCTTCCAGTTTGTGGCTGCTTGCATCTGGAAGAAATCCTGTTCTGTTTGGGATTCTAGGTGGCCGAGGCTTGCTGCCCAACAGAGGGAGTTGAGTGCAATGGATGGCCTGTTTTTAGGAATAAGTAAAGTCAGCAGCCCAGTGCCTGATGTCAGTTTGTAGGAGGCCTTTGGCCCTCCAAGGGAAGCCAGGCTTCCAGCTTGTGACAGCTTGCATCTGGAAGAAATGCTTTTCCGTTTGGGATCGTAGGTGGCCGAGGCCTGGTGCCCGGCTGAGGGAGTTGGGCAGAAAGGATGGCCTGTTTCCAGGGGTAAGTAAAGTCAGCTGCCCAGGTGCCTGATGTCAGTTTGTAGCAGGCCTTTGGCCCTCCAAGGGAAGCTACTCTTCCAGTTTGTGGCAGCTTGCATCTGGAAGAAGTCCTGTTCCGTTCGGGAATGTAGGTGGCCGTGGCCAGGTGCCCGGCAGAGGGAGTTGGGCACAAATGATGGCCTGTTTCCAGGGGTAAGTAAAGTCAGCTGCCCAGGTGCCTGATGTCAGTTTGTAGGAGGCCTTTGGCCCTCCAAGCGAAGCAAGGCTTCCAGCTTGTGGCAGCTTGCATCTGGAAGAAATCCTTTTCCGTTTGGGATCGTAGGTGGCCGAGGCCTGGTGCCCGGCAGAGGGAGTTGGGAACAAAGGATGGCCTGTTTCCAGGGTTAAGTAAAGTCAGCTGCCCAGGTGCCTGGTGTCAGTTTGTAGGAGGCCTTTGGCTCTCCAAGGGAAGCCAGGCTTCCAGTTTGTGGCAGCTTGCATCTGGAAGAAATCCTGTTCCGTTTGGGATCGTAGGTGGCCGAGGCCTGGTGCCCGGCTAAGGGAGTAGGGAACAAAGGATGGCCTGTTTCCAGGGGTAAATAAGTTAGCTGCCCAGGTGCCTGATGTCAGTGTGTAGGAGGCCTTTGGCCCTCCAAGGGAAGCTAGTTTTCTAGTTTGTGGCAGCTTGCATCTGGAAAAAATCCTGTTCCGTTCAAGATTGTAGGTTCCCAAAGCCGGGTGACCGGCAGAGGGAGTTGGGCACAAATGATGGCCTGTTTCCCAGGGGTAAGTAAAGTCAGCTGCCCAGGTGCCTGATGTCAGTTTGTAGCAGGCCTTTGGCCCTCCATGGGAAGCTGGTCTTCCAGTTTGTGGCAGCTTGCATCTGGAAGAAATCCTGTTCCGTTCGGGATTGTAGGTGGCCGTGGCCAGGTGCCCGGCAGAGGGAGTTGGGCACAAATGATGGCCTGTTTCCAGGGGTAAGTAAAGTCAGCTGCCCAGGTGCCTGATGTTCAGTTTGTAGGAGGCCTTGGGCCCTCCAAGGGAAGCAAGTCTTCCAATTTGTGTCAGCTGGCGTCTGGAAGAAATCCTGTTCCGTTCGGGATCGTAGGTGGCCGAGGCCTGGTGCCCGGCTGAGGGAGTTGGGCAGAAAGGATGGCCTGTTTCCAGGGGTAAGTAAAGTCAGCTGCCCAGGTGCCTGATGTCAGTTTGTAGGAGGCCTTTGGCCCTCCAAGGGAAACTAGTCTTCCAGTTTGTGGCAGCTAGCATCTGGAAGAAATCCTGTTCCGTTCGGGATTGTAGGTGGCCGAGGCCAGGTGCCCGGCTGAGGGAGTTGGGAACAAAGGATGGCCTGTATCCAGGGGTAAGTAAAGTCAGCTGCCCAGGTGCCTGATGTCAGTTTGTAGGAGGCCTTTGGCCCTCCAAGGGAAGCTAGTCTTCCAGTTTGTGGCTGCTTGCATCATGAAGAAATCCTATTTTGTATGGGATTGTAGGTGGCCGAGGCCTGCTGCCCTACAGAGGGAGTTGGGCGCAATGGATGGCCTGTTTTTAGGAATAGGTAAAGTCAGCTGCCCAGGTGCCTGATGTCAGTTTGTAGAAGGCCTTTTGCCCTCCAAGGGAAGCCAGGCTTCCAGCTTGTGGCAGCTTGCATCTGGAAGAAATCCTGTTCCGTTTGGGATCGTAGGTGGCAGAGGCCTGGTGCCCGGCTGAGGGAGTTGAGCACAAATGATGGCCTGTTTCCAGGGGTAGGTAGAGTCAGCTGCCCAGGTGCCTGATGTCAGTTTGTAGCAGGCCTTTGGCCCTCCAAGGGAAGCTAGTCTTCCAGTTTGTGGCAGCTTGCATCTGGAAAAAATCCTGTTCTGTTCAAGATTGTAGGTTCCCGAAGCCGGGTGACCGGAAGAGGGAGTTGGGCACAAAGGATGGCCTGTTTCAGGGGTAAGTAAAGTCAGCTGCCCAGGTGCCTGATGTCAGTTTGTAGGAGGCCTTCGGCCCTCCATGGGAAGCTGGTCTTCCAGTTTGTGGCAGCTTGCATCTGGAAGAAATCCTGTTCCGTTCGGGATTGTAGGTGGCCGTGGCCAGGTGCCCGGCAGAGGGAGTTGGGCACAAATGGTGGCCTGTTTCCAGGGGTAAGTAAAGTCAGCTGCCCAGGTGCCTGATGTCAGTTTGTAGGAGGCCTTTGGCCCTCCATGGGAAGCCAGGATTCCAGCTTGTGGCAGCTTGCATCTGGAAGAAATCCTGTTCCGTTTGGGATTGTAGGTGGCCGAGGCCAGGTGCCCGGCAGAGGGAGTTGGGCACAAAGGATGGCCTATTTCCAGGGGTAAGTAAAGTCAGCTGCCCAGGTGCCTGATGTCAGTTTGTAGCAGGCCTTTGGCCCTCCAAGGGAAGCTAGTCTTCCAGTTTGTGGCAGCTTGCATCTGGAAAAAATCCTGTTCCGTTGAAGATTGTAGGTTCCCGAAGCCGGGTGCCCGGCAGAGGGAGTTGGGCACAAATGATGGCCTGTTTTCTGGGGTAAGTAAAGTCAGCTGCCCAGGTGCCTGATTTCAGTTTGTAGGAGGCCTTTGGCCCTCACAGGGAAGCCAGGCTTCCAGTTTGTGGCTGCTTTCATCTGGAAGAAATCCTGTTCCGTTTGGGATTGTAGGTGGCCGAGGCCTGGTGCCCGGCTAAGGGAGTTGGGAACAAAGGATGGCCTGTTTCTAGGGGTAAGTAAAGTTAGCTGCCCAGGTGCCTGGTGTCAGTTTTTAGGAGGCCTTTGGCCCTCCAAGGGAAGCTGGTCTTCCAGTTTGTGGCTGCTTGCATCATGAAGAAATCGTATTCTGTTTGGGATTGTAGGTGGCCGAGGCCTGGTGCCCTACAGAGGGAGTTGAGCGCAATGGATGGCCTGTTTTTAGGAATAGGTAAAGTCAGCTGCCCAGGTGCCTGATGTCAGTTTGTAGGAGGCCTTTGGCCCTCCAAGGGAAACTAGTCTTCCAGTTTGTGGCAGCTTGCATCTGGAAGAAATCCTGTTCCGTTTGGGATCGTAGGTGGCCGAGGCCTGGTGCCCGGCTGAGGGAGTTGAGCACAAATGATGGCCTGTTTCCAGGGGTAAATAAAGTCAGCTGCCCAGGTGCCTGATGTCAGTTTGTAGCAGGCCTTTGGCCCTCCATGAGAGGACAGGCTTCCGGCTTGTGGCAGCTTGCATCTGGAAGAAATCCTGTTCCGTTCAAGATTGTAGGTGGCCGGAGCCGGGTGCCATGCTGAGGGAGTTGGGCACAAGTGATGGCCTGTTTCCAGGGGTAAATAAAGTCAGCTGCCCAGGTGCCTGATGTCAGTTTGTAGCAGGCCTTTGGCCCTCCATGAGAGGACAGGCTTCCGGCTTGTGGCAGCTTGCATCTGGAAGAAATACTGTTCCGTTCGGGATTGTAGGTGGCCGAGGCCAGGTGCCCGGCAGAGGGAGTTGGGCAGAAAGGATGGCCTCTTTCCTGAGGAAAGTAAAGTCAACTGCCCAGGTGCCTGATGTCAGTTTGTAGGAGGCCTTTGGCCCTCCAAGGGAAGCTAGTCTTCCAGTTTGTGGCAGCTTGCATCTGGAAGAAATACTGTTTCGTTCGGGATTGTAGGTGGCCGAGGCCAGGTGCCCGGCAGAGGGAGTTGGGCCAAAGGATGGCCTGTTTGCAGGGGTAAGTAAAGTCAACTGCCCAGGTGCCTGATGTCAGTTTGTAGCAGGCCTTTGGCCCTCCAAGGGAAGTCAGTCTTCCAGTTTGTGGCAGCTTGCATCTGGAATAATCCTGTTCCGTTCGGGATTGTACGTGGCCAAAGCCGGGAGCCCGGCACAAGGAGTTGGGCACAAAAGATGGCCTCTTTCCGGAGGAAAGTAAAGTCAGCTGCCCAGGTGCCTGGTGTCAGTTTTTAGGAGGCTTTTGGCCCTCCATGGGAAGCCAGGCTTCCAGCTTGTGGCAGCTTGCATCTGGAAGAAATCTTGTTCCATTCGGGGTTGTAGGTGTCTGAGGCCAGGTGCCCGGCAGAGGGAGTTGGGCACAAAGGATGGCTTCTTTCCTTAGGAAAGTAAAGTCAGCTTCCCAGGTGCCTGGTGTCAGTTTGTAGGAGGCCTTTGGCCCTCCAAGGGAAGCTAGTCTTCCAGTTTGTGGCAGCTTGCATCTGGAAGAAATCCAGTTCCGTTCGGGATTGTAGGTGACCGAGGCCAGGTGCCCGGCAGAGGGAGTTGGGCATAAAGGATGGCCTGCTTCCAGGGGTAAGTAAAGTCAGCTGCCCAGGTGCCTGATGTCAGTTTTTAGGAGGCCTTTTGCCCTCCAAGGGAAGACAGGCTTCCTGCTTGTGGCAGCTTGCATCTGGAAGAAATCCTGTTCCGTTCGGGATTGTAGGTGGCCATAGCCGGGTGCCCAGCATAAGGAGATGGGCACAAAGGATGGCCTGTTTCCAGGGGTAAGTAAAGTCAGCTGCCCAGGTGCCTGATGTCAGTTTGTAGGAGGCCTTTGCCCCTCTAAGGGAAGCCAGGCTTCCGGCTTGTGGCAGCTTGCATCTGGAAGAAATCCTGTTCCGTTCGAGATTGTAGGTGGCCGAAGTCCGGTGCCGGGCAGATAGAGTGTGGCACAAATGATGGCCTGTTTCCAGGGGTAAGTAAAGTCAGCTGCCCAGGTGCCTCATGTCAGTTTGTAGGAGGCCTTTGGCCCTCCAAGGGAAGCCAGGCTTCCAGCTTGTGGCAGCTTGCATCAAGAAGAGATTCTGTTCCGTTCGAGATTGTAGGTGGCCGAGGCGGGGTACCCGGCAGAGTGAGTGGGGCACAATGATGGCCTGTTTCCAGCGGTAAGTAAAGTCAGCTGCCCAGGTGCCTGATGTCAGTTTGTAGGAGGCGTTTGGCCCTCCAACGGAAGACAGGCTTCCAGCTTGTGGCAGCTTGCATCTGGAAGAAATCCTTTTCCGTTTGGGATCGTAGGTGGCCGAGGCCTGGTGCCCGGCAGAGGGAGTTGGGCACAAAGGATGGCCTGTTTCCAGGGGTAAGTAAAGTCAGCTGCCCAGGTGCCTGGTGTCAGTTTGTAGGAGGCCTTTGGCCCTCCAAGGGAAGCAAGTCTTCCACTTTGTGGCAGCTTGCATCTGGAAGAAATCCTGTTCCGTTCGGGATTGTAGGTGACCGAGGCCAGGTGCCCGGCATAGGGAGTTGGGCACAAATGATGGCCTCTTTCCTGAGGAAAGTAAAGTCAGCTGCCCAGGTGCCTGATGTCAGTTTGTAGGAGGCCTTTGGCCCTCATAGGGAAGCTAGTCTTCCAGTTTGTGGCAGCTTGCATCTGGAAGAAATCCTGTTTTGTTCGGGATTGTAGGTAGTTGAGGCCAGGTGCCTGGCAGAGGGAGTTGGGCACAAAGGATGGCCTGTTTCCAGGGGTAAGTAAAGTCAGCTGCCCAGGTGCCTGATGTCAGTTTGTAGGAGGCGTTTGGCCCTCCAACGGAAGACAGGCTTCCAGCTTGTGGCAGCATGCATCTGGAAGAAATCCTTTTCCGTTAGGGATAGTAGGTGGCCGGAGCCGGGTGCCCGGCTTAGGGAGTAGGGAACAAAGGATGGCCTGTTTCCAGGGGTAAGTAATATCATCTCCCCAGGTGCCTGATGTCAGTTTGTAGGAGGCCTTTGGCCCTCCAAGGGAAGCCAGGCTTCCATCTTGTGGCAGCTTGCATCTGGAAGAAATCCTGTTCTGTTTGGGATCGTAGGTGGCCGAGGCCAGGTGCCCGGCAGAGGGAGTTGGGCACAAAGGATGGCCTGTTTCCAGGGGTAAGTAAAGTCAGCTGCCCAGGTGCCTGATGTCAGTTTGTAGGAGGCCTTTGGCCCTCCAAGGGAAGCAAGTCTTCCAGTTTGTGGCAGCTTGCATCTGGAGGAAATCCTGTTCCGTTCAGGATTGTAGGTGGCCGAGGCCTGGTGCCCGGCAGAGGGAGTTGGGCACAAATGATGGCCTGTTTCCAGGGGTAAGTAAAGTCAGCTACCCAGGTGCCTTGTGTCAGTCTGTAGGAGGCCTTTGGCCCTCCAAGGGAAGCTAGTCATCCAGTTTGTGGCAGCTTGCATCTGGAAGAAAGCCTGTCCCGTTCGGGATTGTAGGTGGCCGAGGCTAGGTGCCCTGCAGAGGGAGTTGGGCACAAATGATGGCCTGTTTCCAGGGGTAAGTAAAGTCAGCTGCCCAGGTGCCTGATGTCAGTTTGTAGGAGGCCTTTGGCCCTCCAAGGGAAGCTAGTCTTCCTGTTCAAGGCAACTTGAATCTGGAAGAAATCCTGTTCCGTTCAAGATTGTAGGTGGCCGAGGCCAGGTACCCGGCAGAGGGAGTTGGCACAAAGGATGGCCTGGTTCCAGGGGTAAGTAAAGTCAGCTGCCCAGGTGCCTGAAGTCAGTTTGTAGAAGGCCTTTGGCCCTCCAACGAAAGCCCGGCTTCCAGCTTGTGGCAGCTTGCATCTGGAAGAAATCCTGTTCCGTTTGGGATTGTAGGCGGCCGAGGCCTGGTGCCCGGCAGAGGGAGTTGGGCACAAATGATGGCCTGTTTCCAGGGGTAAGTAAAGTCAGCTGCCCAGGTGCCTGATGTCAGTTTGTAGCAGGCCTTTGGCCCTCCTAGTGAAGCCAGGTTTCCAGCTTGTGGCAGCTTGCATCTGGAAGAAATCTTGTTCCGTACGGGGTTGTAGGTGGCTGGAGCTGTGTCCCCGGCAGAGGGCGTTGGGCACAAAGGATGGCCTCTTTCCAAGGGTAAGTAAAGTCAGCTGTCCAGGTTCCTGATGTCAGTTTTTAGAAGGCCTTTGGCCCTCCAAGGGAAGCAAGTCTTCCACTTTGTGGCAGCTTGCATCTGGAAGAAATCCTTTTCCGTTCGGGATTGTAGGTGGCCGAGGCCAGGTGCCCGGCAGAGGGAGTTGGGCACAAAGGATGACCTGTTTCCAGGGGTAAGTAAAGTCAGCTGCCCAGGTGTTTGGTGTCAGTTTGTAGGAGGCCTTTGGCCGTCCAATGGAAGCTAGTCTTCCAGTTTGTGGCAGCTTGCATCTGGAAGAAATCCTGTTCCGTTCGGGATTGTAGGTGGCCGAGGCCAGGTGCCCGGCAGAAGGAGTTGGGCACAAAGGATGGCCTGTTTCCAGGGGTAAGTAATATCATCTGCCCAGGTGCTTATGTCAGTTTGTAGGAGGCCTTTGGCCCTCCAAGGGAAGCCAGGCTTCCAGCTTGGGGCAGCTTGCATCTGGAAGAAATCCTGTTTTGTTTGGGATCGTAGGTGGCCGAGGCCAGGTGCCCGGCAGAGGGAGTTGGGAACAAAGGATGGCCTGTTTCCAGGGGTAAGTAAAGTCAGCTGCCCAGGTGCCTGATGTCAGTTTGTAGGAGGCCTTTGGTCCTCCAAGGGAAGCTAGTCTTCCTGTTCATGGCAGCTTGCATCTGGAAGAAATCCTGTTCCGTTCAAGATTGTAGGTGGCCGGAGCCGGGTGCCATGCTGAGGGAGTTGGGCACAAGTGATGGCCTGTTTCCAGGGGTAAATAAAGTCAGCTGCCCAGGTGCCTGATGTCAGTTTGTAGGAGGCCTTTGGCCCTCCAAGGGAAGCTAGTCTTCCAGTTTGTGGCAGCTTGCATCTGGAAGAAATCCTGTTCCGTTCGGGATTGTAGGTGGCCGAGGCCAGGTGCCCGGCAGAGGGAGTTGGGCACAAAGGATGGCCTGTTTCCAGGGGTCAGTAAAGTCAGCTGCCCAGGTGCCTGATGTCAGTTTGTAGGAGGCCTTTGCCCCTCTAAGGGAAGCCAGGCTTCCTGCTTGTGGCAGCTTGCATCTGGAAGAAATCCTGTTCCGTTCGAGGTTGTAGGTGGCCGAGGCGGGGTACCCGGCAGAGTGAGTGGGGCACAATGATGGCCTGTTTCCAGCGGTAAGTAAAGTGAGCTGCCCAGGTGCCTGATGTCAGTTTGTAGGAGGCCTTTGGCCCTCCAAGGGAAGCCAGGTTTCCAGCTTGTGGCAGCTTGCATCTGGAAGAAATCCTGATGCGTTCGATATTGTAGGCGGCCGAAACCGTGTGTCCGGCAGAGGGAGTTGGGCCAAATGATGGCCTGTTTCCAGGGGTAAATAAAGTCAGCTACCCAGGTGCCTGGTGTCAGTTTGTAGGAGGCCTTTGGCCCTCCAAGGGAAGCCAGGCTTCCAGCTTGTGGCAGCTTGCATCTGGAAGAAATCCTGTTCCGTTCGGGATTGTAGGTGTCCAAGGCCGGGCGCCCGGCAGAAGGAGTTGGGCACAAAGGATGGCCTGCTTCCAGGGGTAAGTAAAGTCAGCTACCCAGGTGCCTGATGTAAGTTTGTAGGAGGCCTTTGGCCCTCCAAGGGAAGCATGTCTTCCAGTTTGTGGCAGCTTGCATCTGGAAGAAATCCTGATTCTTTCGGTATTGTAGGTGGCTGAACCCGGTTCCCGGCTGAGGGAGTTGGGCACAAACGATGGCCTGTTTCTAGGGGTAAGTAAAGTCAGCTGCCCAGGTGTTTGGTGTCAGTTTTTAGGAGACCTTTGACCCTCCAAGGGAACCTAGTCTTCCAGTTTGTGGAAGCTTGCATCTGGAAGAAATCCTGTTCCGTTCGGGATTGTAGGTGGTTGAGGACAGGTGCCCGGCAGAGGGAGTTGGGCACAAAGGATGGCCTGTTTCCAGGGGTAAGTAAAGTCAGCTGCCCAGGTGCCTGATGTCAGTTTGTAGGAGGCCTTTGCCCCACCATGGGAAGTCAGGCTTCCTGCTTGTGGCAGCTTGCATCTGGAAGAAATCCTGTTCCGTTTGGGATTGTAGGTGGCCGAGGCCTGGTGCCCGGCAAAGGGAGTTGGGCACAAAGGATGGCCTGTTTCCAGGGGTAAGTAAAGTCAGCTGCCCAGGTGCCTGATGTCAGTTTGTAGGAGGCCTTTGGCCCTCCAAGGAAAGCTAGTCTTCCAGTTTCTGGCAGCTTGCATCTGGAAGAAATCCTGTTCTGTTCGGGATTGTAGGTGGCCGAGGCCTGGTGCCCGGCAGAGGGAGTTAGGATCAAAGGATGGCCTGTTTCCAGGGGTAAGTAAAGTCAGCTGCCCAGGTGCCTGATGTCAGTTTGTAGGAGGCCTTTGGCCCTCCAAGGGAAGCCAAACTTCCAGCTTGTGGCAGCTTGCATCTGGAAGAAATCCTGTTCCGTTCGGGATTGTAGGTGGCCGAAACCGGGTGCCCGGCAGAGGGAGTTGGGAACAAAGGATGGCCTGCTTCCAGGGGTAAGTAAAGTCAGCTGCCCAGGTGCCTGATGTCAGTTTGTAGGAGGCCTTTGGCCATCCAAGAGAAGCCAAACCTCCAGCTCGTGGCAGTTTGCATCTGGAAGAAATCCTGTTCCGTTCGGGATTGTAGGTGGCCGAGGCCGGGTGCCCGGCAGAGGGAGTTGGGGGGAAAGGATGGCCTGCTTCCAGGGGTAAGTAAAGTCAGCTGCCCAGGTGCCTGATGTCAGTTTGTAGGAGGCCTTTGCACCTCCAAGGGAAGTTAGTTTTCCAGTTTGTGGCAGCTTGCATCTCGAAGAAATCCCGATTCGTTCGGGATTGTAGGTGGGAGAGTCCAGGTGCCAGGCACAGGGAGTTGGGCACAAAGGATGGCCTGTTTCCTGGGACAAGTAAATTCACCTGCCCAGGTGCCTAATGTCAGTTTGTAGGAGAGCTTTGGCCCTCAAAAGGAAGTCAGACATCCAGCTGGTGGCAGCTTGCATCCAGAAAAAATCCAGATTCGAGCAGGAATTTTAGGTGGCAGAAGCACGATGCCAGGCAGAGGGTTTTGGGCATGAATGATGGTCGTTTTAAAAGGGAAACTGAACTCACCTGCCCTGGTGCCTGATGTCAGTCTGAAGGAGGCCTTTGGCCCTCAAAGAGGAGCTAGCTTTCCAGCTTGTGGCAGCTTGCATCTGGAAGAAATCCTGTTCCATTCAGCACTGTAGATGGCAGAGGCCAGGTCGTCGGCAATGGGAGTGTAGTACAAGGTTGGCCTGTTTCCGTGGGTAAGTAAAGTCACCTGCCCAGGTGCCTGATGTCAGTTTGTAGGAGGCGTTTGGCCCTCGAAGGGACGCCAGAATTCCAGCTTGTGGCGGCTTCCATCTGGAAGAAATCCTGTTCCATTCGGGATTATAGGTAGGAGAGGCCACGTGCCATGCACAGGGAGTTGGGCACAAAGGATGGCCTGTTTCCAGGGGTAAGTACAGTCACTTGCCCTGTTACCAGGAGTCAGTATGTAGGAGGCCTGTGGCCCTCAAATGGAAGCCAGGCTTCCAGCTTGTGGCAGCTGATATCTGGAAGAAATCCTGATTCGTTCGGGGTAGTTGGTGGCAGAAGCACTATGCCAGGCAGAGAAACTTGGGCACGAATGATGGTCGTTCTCAAAGGGAAGCTGAACTCACGTGCCCAGGTGCCTGATGTCAGTTTGTAGGAGGCCTTTGGCCCTCAAAGGGAAGCCATCCTTCCAGCTTGTAACTGCTTACATCTGAATGAAATCCTGATTCGTTCGGGATTTTAGGTGGGAGAGGCCAGGTGCCATGCACAGGGAGTTCAGCACAAAGGATAGCCTGTTAGCAGGTGTAAGTAAAGTCACCTGCTCAGGTGCCTGATGTCAGTTTGTAGGAGGCCTTTGACCATCAAAGGGAAGGCAGGCTTCCAGCTTGTGGCAGCTTGCATCTGGAAGAAATCCTGATTCGTTCCGCATAGTAGAGTGCAGAACCACGATGCCAGGCAGAGGGATTTCGGAACGAATGACGATAATTTTAAAAGGGAAACTGAACTCACCTGCCCTGGTGCCTGATGTCAGTCAGAAGGAGGCCTTTGGCCCTAAAAGTGGAGCCAGCTTTCCAGCTTCTGGCAGCTTGCATCTGCAAGAAATCCTGTTCTGTTCAGCATTGTAGATGGCAGAGGCGAGGTCGTCGGCAATGGGAGTGTGGCACAAAGGATGGCCTGTTTCCCTGGGTAAGTAAAGTCACCTGCCCAGGTGCCTGATGTCAGTTTGTAGGAGGCCTTTGGCCCTCCAAGGGAAGGCAGAATTCCAGCTTGTGGCGGCTTGCATCTGGAAGAAATCCTGTTCCTTTCAGGATTGTAGGTAGGAGAGGCCAGGTGCCATGCACAGGGAGTTGGGCACAAAGGATGGCCTGTTTCAAGGGCAAGTAAATTCGCCTGCCCAGGTGCCTGATGTCAGTTTGTAGGAGGCCTTTGGCCCTAAGAGTGGAGCTAGCTTTCCAGCTTGTGGCAGCTGACATCTGGAAGAAATCCTGTTCCGTTCAGGATTGTAGATGGCAGAGGCCAGGTCCTCGGCAATGGGAGTTGGGCACAAAGGATGGCCTGTTTCCAGGCGTAAGTAAAGTCACCTGCCTAGGTGCCTGATGTCATTTTATAGGAGGCCTTTGACCCTCCAAGGGAAGCCAACCTTCCAGCTTGTAGCGGCTTGCATCCGGAAAAATCCTCTTCCGCTCGGGATTGGAGATGAGAGAGGCCTGCTGCCAGACACAGGGAGTTTGGCACAAAGGATGGCCTGTTTCCAGGGGTAAGTACAGTCACTTGCCCTGGTACCAGAGGTCAGTATGTAGGAGGCCTTTAGCTCTCAAAGGGAAGCCAGCCTTCCAGCTTCTGGCAGCTGGCATCTGGAAGAAATCCTGATTCGTTCCGGATAGTAGACTGCAGAAGCACGATGCCAGGCATAGGGATTTAAGCACGAATGACGGTGGTTTTCAAAGGGAAACTGAACGCACCTGCCCAGGTGCCTGATGTCAGTTTGTAGGAGGCCTTTGACCCTAAGAGCAGAGTTAGGTTTCCAGCTTCTGGCAGCTTGCATCTGGAAGAAATCCTGTTCCGTTCGGGATTGTAGGTGGGAGAGGCCAGGTGCCAGGCACGGGGAGTTGGGCACAAATGATGGCCTGTTTCCAGGGGTAAGTAAAGTCACCTGCCCAGGTGCCTGATGTCAGTTTGTAGGAGGCCTTTGGCCCTCCAAGGGAATCCAGCCTTCCAGCTTGTGCCAGCTTGCATCCGGATAAAATCCTGTTCTGTGCAGGATTGTAGATGGCAGAGGCCAGGTCCTCGGCAATGGGAGTCGGGCACAACGGACGGCCTGTTTCCAGAGGTAAGTAAAGTCACCTGCCCTGGTGCCTGATATCAGTTTGTAGCATGCCTTTGGCCCTCAAAGGGAAGCCAGGCTTTCAGCTTGTGGCGTCTTGCACCTGGAAAAATCCTGTTCTGTTCGGGATTGTAGGTGGAAGAGGACAGGTGCCGGCACAAGGAGTTTGGCAGCAATGATGGCCTGTTTCCCAGGTAAGTAAAGTCAGCTGCCCAGGTGCCTGATGTCAGTTTGTCGGAGGCCTTTGGCCCTCCATGGGAAGCCAGGCTACAAGCTTGTGGCAGCTGGCATCTGGAAGAAATCCTGATTCGTTCCGGATAGTAGGGGGCAGAAGCACGATTCCAGGCAAAGGGTCTTGGGCACGAATTATGGTCTTTTAAAATGGAAACTGAACTCACCTGCCCAGGTGCCTGATGTTAGTTTGTAGGAGGCCTTTGGCCCTCCAAGGGACGCCAGGCTTAGAGCTTGTGGCCGCTGGCATCTGGAAGAATTCCTGATTTGGTCGGCATTGTAGGTGGCAGAAGCAGGATGCTTTACACCCATTAGGGAGATTTAATAGTGATTTTAGGCTATTTTTGTGGGGTTTTTTTAAACCAATTTTTTCAATTTTATGCCTCTTGGTTGGATTTTAGAGCGCTTTGGATTCTTTTAACCCCATTTGGCTGATTTGAGGCCAAACCATGGAGATTTAGGGTGTATTTTAGTGCCCTTTGAGTAATTTTAGGCCACTTTGTGGGGATTTTAATCCCATTTGGATAATTTGAGGCCAAACCTGATCGGGTTTAGGGTGGATTTCAGACCCCTTTGGAGAGTTTTAGGCGCATTTTGGGTGATTTCAGGACCCTTTTAGGACCGCGCGTCCCCTTGGCCGTGCCCCTTTCCCCTCCCAGTTCCCGCCCTTTCTCTGACCCCGCCTCATTCCGTTCGTTCTCCGCCCTTTCATTGGCCACGCCTCTTTTCCCTTGGGCCCCGCCCATCTGCTGGCGCGTTCCGTCCCGCGCATGCGCAGATGACCCGGAAGTGGCTCCCCCGGTCGCTGCCATCTTTGTTCCCTGTCCCCCGCGCCGGCTCTGGCGTGTCCGAGACCTACGGTGGGGCAATGGGGGATCTCTAGGGGATCTCTAGGGGATCTCTAGAGGTCTGGGGGGACCTGGGGGTGTCTTTAGGGGTTTTAGTGGGTGGTCTGTAAGGGGTTTAAGGGGGTCCATAGGGGATTTAGGGCGGTCTGGGCGTCCCTAAAGGGAGTTTGGGCAGGCTATGGGGCTCCATAGGGGTCTGAGGGATCTACAGAGGGTCCGTAGAGGTCCGTAAAGGGGCTCGGGGCGTCCCTAAGTCCGGGGGTCTGGGGGTCTCTTTTGGGGATTATTGGGGGTCTGGGTGGCCTTTCTGGGGGTTGGGGGGGTCTATAGGGGATCTGGGGGAGCCTGTAGTGGCTCCGGGGAGGTGTGGGGGTGTCCGTGGGTCCCTGTGTGGGGTTTTGGGGCGGTCTGAGGGTCCCCAAAAGGGGTCTGAGGGGGCTCTAGTGGATATATAGGGGATCTCGAGAGGGTTCAGGGTGGCCTGGGGGTCTCTCTAGGGGATCTGGGGGTCTCCCTAGGGGATTTTGGGAGGGCCTGGGGGTCCCTAGAAGGGGTGTGAGGGTACATTTAGGGGATCTCAGGGTCTCTGCAGGGGATTTGGGGAGGGCTTGGGGCTTCCTAAAAGGGGCTGGGGGGGGGAGGGTCCTATAGGGGATTTGGAAGGGGGCTGGGGGTCTCTATAGGGGATTTAGGGGGGGTCTGGGGGGTCTATAGGGGTGCCGTGGCAGAGGAATTCCCTCGGTCGCTGCTGTACATTGTCCCTTCTGAGGCTCAGACACTGTCAGGACACATTCCCTGGTTGTAGGATTCGTGCCCGACCAAGCACTATGCTTATGTCTCCAGCGTTACTTTGCAACAAAAACAGGGGAAGGCAAACTCTGTGTACGGCCCATGGTATTTTCGAGGGTCTAAAACTCACTAAGTCATCGATCTGAGAGGTGAGATCCATTTGGAATTAATGGCACGGAGAAGTAGTGCAACACGGAAAAGGGAAGCATAGAAATAAATAGAGGAAAACCTCTTGGTTTATTTCTTGCGTTTTCATTTCACTTATGGAAAGCTGTTGCAGTTTCCCAGCAGCCTTCATCACAGTCCCAGCTGCTCTTTTCAAGAACCTTTGGTGGAGAACGAGGTCGAGCTTCTGGCACAAGATGTGCCACCAACTGCAGCTTCTCCTGGATTTCCATACTGAGTGCAGCACGACTTTTGCAGCAAAGCAGGACAAATGTTTGGAAAACTTTACAATTTCTCCTTTCTTTTTTCCTTGTGGGCTGGGGAGTTGTGCCATTGGTAAGGTTTTCCGTGTTACTGTTTTAATCCAAGAAAACAGGAGGTGGCACCAGCACTTGTTGGGGAATGCAACCCTGACTGAATCCAGAGACAGAATCTCCCTGACACTGTGTGAGCTCCCCGGGCTGGGCTCAGGTTCCTGCTGGGACTCTGCAGAGAGCTCCAGCTGGGATCAGCAGCAGCTGGAAATACCTCTGGGCATCTCCCTTTTCTGCTGCTCGGAGGAAGCAGTGAAGTGAGTCAAGAAGTTCTGGTTTTTCTTTCTCCGGGTGCATTTTTTCATTGTGTTTGACACCCCAGCGGCAATTTTTGTGATGGCCTCTCTAAGTTGATTCTATTTCAGCAGCACCAGCAGCAGGGCTGTGTTGGAGCGCTGCAAATGTGGCCTGTGTGGCTTTAATTCCCCTCGACTTAGTGCCCGGGGACTTGGGAGCATTTCAATCTCTTATTTGCACGGTGCCTGCAACAGAAAGACTGAGTTCACTGTCACAAAAGCACAGCGGGTAGCAAGGATGGAAAAAGGCAATTGCAGTTGTCCTGATAAAATCCAGTCGGCAGCCAGAGGGGTGCAGCAGCAGCCGCGATCTCCAATTACCAAGGCAAAGGCAGCAGCAGCCTCCTGCCGTCACCTCAGGCTGAGTGAAACAGTGCTGAAAACAGCGCTGGAAGCCGACCCTTCCTTTCTCTGGAGGCTGGGTCGGGGCAGCACAGGCGGGCCCTGAGCAGTCTGGGCTGTTGGCGGGTGTCCTCGGTTGAAGTATATTCTATCACCATCTTCATGAACTGTTGAAACCAGGTGAGGCAGTGCTCCCTGCCTCCTCCACTCTGGCTTATCTTCTGTTAATGGGCCCATCAACACCTTTGCTACACAGCTCACAGATAACCCCCTCCTGGACTACCTCCTGTTAATGGGCCCATCAGGCCTTATCACATGACTCACCATCCCATTGTGAGATGCTCCGCCCAGAGGGAGAAACCAAGCATTCCAGCCTGGATATAAGCTGAGACTCTGAACACCAGAGGGACGCTTACCCACTGGATTCCCAGAGGACCCGAGCTACCAGACCTTTCTACAGGATCACTGCTTCAGGAAGACCACCTCATCTGGACTGCTTTCATCACTCCGCTCAGGTTGTATTCTGACTCTGTCAGTGTTCTTTTGTATTATTGCATCTATTTTATTTTACTTTCTTTCTTTTTTTCCTATTAAATTGTATCTCTGACTTGGAGCCTCTCATTTGTTTTGCCTTCAAACTACTACAGCGGGTGAGCGTTGCTCCAGTCCGCAATTGAGCCGGACAAAGGCCTTGGAAGGCGAGGCAGGAGCAGGTGGGAAGGGGCTGGCGCTGCTGCTGCTCCTGCCCGGGAGCCCCGGCGGGGCCGGGCCGGCGCCCGCTGCGCTGCGGCTCCTGCTGCTGCCAGAGCCGGGCAGGCCTCGGGGACAGGGAATGGACACGGGGGGACAGCAAAGGCCGGCGGGGCTGCAGGGATGCTGGTGCTCGGGCCAGCGCCAGCACGGAGCTTTGGCTGCAATTAACCCAGAGGGAACCGCTGGGCAAAGGCTCCATTTCAGCCTTTCTTTCCTCATGGCTGCGAAACGACCGAAATAAAAGGAGAACCAGCAGGGCCCGGCCCCTTCTCCTTCGGGAGGAGCTCCACGCCTGGGGCCAGGAGGGGCCCTGAGGGGCCGGGAGGGGCAATGAAGGGCCATGAAGGGCTGTCAGGGGCCAGGAGAGGTTCTGTGTAGCCAGGAGGGGTTTTGAGGGGCCGTGAGGAGCCTCAGCCCCGGCACAGCGGGGTCCCACCGTGTCCCCAGGGCAGGGCAGCCGTGAGGGGCCGCGAGTGCAGACGTGGCAGCAGAGCGGGCTTGGGGCACCTCCGGAAGGGGATGAGAGCCTTCCCCAGCTCCAAACCACACCAAACCCACCACTAACAGGATTTCCCATCTTTAGAATCCACTGGCAACTTGGAGTCGACTGAACAGTTTAATCCCAGTGGAAAATGCAAGGGAATTTTCCTAATGAGTTACATCCAGCCTTGGTTAATCATGTCTAAGATTTAAAAATCTGACCAGTGAAAAGTAATACTAATAAATAATAAGAACAATAGCAAGAAATAAACTCCCAAATCCCAACACTCAGCACCACACCAAAATGACAAACCTCATTTTTCTTTACTAGCACAAGGTTCATGAAAACAAATCCTGATAACTTTCTCCACCTCACATCTTCCCCACCAGACAAAGGAGGCCATTTGCAGCGTTTAATACAAGTCACAATTGAGGGCTGGAGGAAAGAACGACGAGACACTACCAATTTACATGTCAAACCCAGCGGTCCAGCTTCAAAGTGGAGAGAATAAAATGGAATGGGGGCAGGGGCTGGTCAGATGTTCCTCTAAAGGATGGCAAAATCACCTCCAAGTGAACAGGAGGGGAAAATCAATCCCTATAAACCACCCAGGGTGTTCAGGGACTCAGCTGTGAGGAGCTGGACATGGACAGAGGCATCTGGAACAGTTCTTTCCTCAGGCTGAGCTCTCCAGCCTGGCCCTGAAGTCAATCAAGTGCTTTCCCAGAGCATTCCATGGTTGCCAACCACCCTTCAAGATGTGGCTCACAGGAGCAGAGAACCTTTCTCAAGGTTCTGAGCAGAAAAAGTGGCAAGAGATGCCCAATTCAGAGCTCTGTTTAAAAACCTGGAAAATAAAAATTAGTTGAACTCTGAAGCCCAGTGGTGGCTCCCAGAATCTCAGAGCCAAGGGAAAACGGGAAAGGCTTTTTACAAGAACCAACGCTGAAGAGCTCCCAGATGAATGTGTGACATTTTGAGAGGCTTCCAATTTTCCACAGTTTTCCTTGAATTGTTGAAATTGATTTTGCCTTTGCCTCCTCTTGCACTAAAGGAGCCTCATTTCAGCAGCCAGGAAGGCAAAGCTCATTCCTGGCCCTGGCTGCTGCTGTCCATGCAGCATTTCCATCCCTCCCGTGGCCTCTTCCCTCAGGATCCCCAGCAGCAGCAGCTGCCGGAGCAGCACATGGAAGCTGCAGATGGAAGTGCTGCCCACCCCAGCCTGAAGCTGCACAAGGATCCTGCTGCCAGGAACCCCCAATATTCCCTCCCAGGGGCCCTGCAAACAGTCACCAATTTTCAGAAGAGCAGTGTGGACAGCAGCTGCACCTGGCCGTTATCCTCTATGAAAGGAAGAAAAAAAGACCTCAGCATCGGCTGCTCGGGGCTCAGCTGGGCGTGAGCCTGCAAACCCACAGGGCACCAAGTGTTTGGTGGGCACACAGTGGCCGTGGCTGGGGGCACAGAGCCTTGCATGGTCAGAGAGTGGCAGGAGCACCGCAACCAGCAGCAGGGCGACAGGGCTGGGTCTCAGCATGTCCTTGTCCAAAACGGCAAAGCTGAGCATCACGGCCGTCATCCTGACTGACTGTTCATCTGTGTCCCGCAGGAACTCCACAAAATGTTCAGTCAGGGGCCACACTTTTTTGGCCTGTGAGGAACACAAGTCGTGAAACGCCGCCCTGGTGCCAACAGGGCCCAGAGGCCAAAGGCCTGTCCCGAGGTACTCGGGCAGCCGAACCAGGAGGCAGGAGAGCTGGGAGCAGCTGCCTGAGCTCTCGAAGCCCAGCCAAGCCCAAGCGACTGCATTCCCCAGCTCAGCTCCAGCCACTGCCCCTTTGTCACCATTGAGGGAGGGATCCTCAGTGAGCTCGAGAAGGGCCCTGAGCGCAAGGTTCCACCTTTCCCTGCACTCACTCCGCAGGTGCTTTGGGGGAGCGCCAGAGCAGCCGGCTGGCAGGAACATGGCAGCTCCCCAGGGGCTGCTTGTGGCCTCTGACACCCAATTCCTCAGGGCTTCCCACCAGCCCAGCCCCTCAGAGTCTCCCCCAGCCCGGCCAGCCTGCCCGGCAGCAGAGGCGCAGCCCCACAGCAGCTCCAGAGGAGCCCGACCAAGAGGCACCGCGGAGCCCTCAGCAATCCGGCCAGCAGCACACGGGCAGGAGGACACAGACGGCGGTTCCTGGCTGGCACAGGGCTTGTGGCCATCTCCAGGCTCCGGCCTCGCAGGGATGCCCACAGCTCCGGCCCCCGCCCACGCGCTCTCTCGGCAGTGCAAAGGCTTCCGCAGGACCACCGAGGGCTGAGGGGCTTCTGGCCATTTTCCCTGCAAGGCTGCACGCCTGGGCAGCTTGCTGAGCACAAAGCACCCTTTTCCCCCTCTTCCCCTGTGCACCCAGGGCAGCAAAAGAAAAATCCTGGGAGTCCGTGTATTGTAACACATATCCTATATTTATATACTGAAGAAAAAAAAGAAGAAAAGAAGAATCCTGTAGAAGAAGAAAATCCCCGCTGGCTCAGTTGGCCCCAGCAGGCAGAGTGTCCCAGATCAGCTCTCCGTAGAGCTCCAGCAGCGCAGCCAGCCCAGGCCCGACAGTCGAGGCCGTGTCTTCCGTGCCCTGCGCAGCTGATCTCGCAGCTTCCGCGGGATGGAGTACGGAGCTCTCTGGACTGCCCGGAGGACCAAGGCTGTTTCAATGGCCAGGTTTCTGATGGCAGGGCTGCTGTCATCTGCCGTGTCTTCAAGGGCTGCAAGACAGAGGAACACGGGGCCATAGCCCTGATCAGCAGGGACCCGAGGAGAGCCCCCTGCCAGGGCCAGCCCAGCCCGCTCTTGCCATGGCCACGAGGGAGCAGGGACCAAGGGGATTGAAACATTAATTTTGAAGAATTACAGACTTTAACTGGATATTGCTGAAGTAAGACAGATAGACTTCCCTTTTGATAAGCAGAAGCCGGATTCAAGGAACTGATAAATCATGGGGCCTGTCAACTTATGTTTGTGTATTCTGACTAATCAATAGGCTTCAAGAAGCACAGTAAATTCATAAATGAAATACTCCTGGGAAAACGGGATTCAGTCGTCACGCAACACTAAAAGGTTAAAAAGTCAAAGCGAAGAAGACTCACTTACTTCATCATTTTGAGACCCCGCCCCATAAAAAAGACCACCGACCCATTTCAAAGAACAAACCACGCATGCTTAATAGCTTTTGGCTAATTACCATAGGGAGCGGGGAATGGGAGGTACTAAAGTCATGAATATACATTTGTGTTTTGGGTATTCAATCCTTCTGTACATAAAAAGACCCTGTGATCTTCTGTGAGCGCGCGTGTGTTCGGGAGCTATCCCGCACGCTGCCCGGCGTCGTAATTAAACATACACTTTCTAACTCTAAACTGCTGGAGAGTCTTTTGTCCGTCATTGTTGGATATCGGCATTAGGGCGCTATTCCTATTTTTTTAATAATTCAATAGAACACCCCAAATTGCCCAATTTGGACCCCAAATTTCCAAGAATTAGCTGTATAGAGCCAAAAATTCACAAAAATTTCCTTTATGGGCCCCAAAACTCCACTATAGAGATGCCAAGACTCCCCCAGACCCCCTTACATCCCAAGTAGAGAACCCTAGATCCCCTATAGGGTCCCCCAGGCACCCAAGGACCCTCTATCGAGCCCCTACATATCCCCTCAGACCCCCCTGGGGACCTCCAGACCCCCCCAGACCCCCCAAATCCCCCACAGGGACCCACAGACACCCCCAGACCTCTCCGGACCCGCTACAGGCTCCCGCTGACCCCTAGAGATCCCCTACAGACCCCCCAACCCACCAAAACGCCACAGAAACCCCCCAAATCCCCCACAGACACCCAGACCCCATTTAGGGACGCCCCGACCCCCTTTACGGACCCCGCTGGACCCTCTACAGAGCCCCCAGACCCCGACAGAGCCCCGAGACCCGCCCAGCCCCCTTTAGGGATCCCCAGACCGCCCTAAAGCCCCTACAGACCGCCCCAAATCACCTGCAGATCCCCCACCAAATCCTCTAAGGAGACTTCCAGGTCCTCTCAGACCCCTATAGATCCCCTATGGATCCCCTATAGATCCCCTATAGATCCCCCATGCCCCCACCGCAGGTCTCGGACACGCCGGAGCCGGCTCGGGGGACCGGGAACAACGATGGCGGCGCCCGGGAGAGCCACCTCTGGGTCGTCTGCGCATGCGCCGGACGGAACGCGCCAGCAGATGGGCGGGGCCCACGGGAAAAAGAGGCGTGGCCAATGAAAGGGCGGGGAACGAATGGAACGAGGCGGGGTCAGAGAAAGGGCGGGAACTGGGAGGGGAAAGGGGCGGGGTCCAGGAAACGGCGGGAATTTTGAGGGGGAATGGGCGGGGTCAAGGGAACGCGCGGTCCTAAAAGGGCCCGGTTTGGCTTAAAATCACCCAAAAGACCCTAAAATCTCCGGCACCGAGACCGAGACCGACACCGGAACCGAGACCGGCACCGCTCCGGGACCCGCACTGTGGGACCGACACCGAAACCGGCACCAGAACTGGTACCGGAACCAAGACTGACACCGACACTGGGACCGGCGCCGGGAGCGCTTCGGAACCGGCACCGGCACCAGGACTGCTCCAGGACTGCGGCCAGAACCCAGACCGGGAGCGCTCCGGGATCGAGACCGAGACCGGCACCGGAACCAGCACCGAGACTGGCACCGCTCCGGGACCAGGACTGCGATTGGCACTGGGAGCACTCCGGGACCAAAAACGGCACCTGCACTGCTCCGACACCGAGACTGAGACCAGGACTGAAACTGGAACCGGCACTGGCACCGAGACTGGCACCGCTCCGGGATCGAGATCGGCACCGCGACCGGAATCAGCACCGGGAGCGCTCCGGGACCGAGACTGAGACCGAGGCCGAAACAGGGACCGGGATCGGACCCGGAATCGCTCCGGGATCGGCTCCAGGATCGCTCCGGGACCGCCGCGTTCGCTGCGGGGAGTTTTGGCCGCGCCGCCGGGCGGGACTGGGAGGGACGGGGAGGTTGCCCTGGGCCGGGCGGGACCGCCTCGGTTCGCATCGTTCCGAGGCCGCCACCCCGGTCCAGATGATCCCAGTTTCTATGGTTCTGATCCAGATGGTCCAGCCTGTGAAATCCCAGTCCATGTGATCCCAGTCCATGTGATCAAGAACTCTCCAAGTTTGATTTACTATCAAACCACATCCCACCCACCCAGCCCCACACAATCCCGATCCCAACATCCGCCCACAAAAATATCCCCAAACCAACTGTACCATTTAGAGTTGTAACCTGTTCATTCTTATCCCATCCCCACTCACGTGGACCACCATGATACCCTGAGGTTGCCAGGTTCAGGTGACGACTTCTGGGATGTGATTCTTGAGTACTGGGATATCTAACAGTGTCTTCAGACCACGGCCACTCAGCTGGCTCCTGGCCATGGGAGTGTGGCAGGATACAGAGAAGTATTAATAATGTTAACATGGTTATTTTGTTTTCATGTCACTTGAAGTGTCCCCTCGGAGTTCTCCTGCAATAGCAAAACACAGAAAAATCTGCCACCTAAGGGCAGAACATTAAAATGATGGAATTATCCAGCGGGTATTTATCCGATGTTCTTTTCCTAAGGCATCAGATGCTATCCACGCAACTTTATTCAGAGAAGTTTTCAACACAAGTGGTACTTCTCCCACCGTAGGGAGGTCTACCAAAACAGGGTGTCCCGGGTCATGAACTGGATTTTCGGGATCATTTGGTCCTCTTTGTGAGGAGATTAAGCTCAGAGGATTTGGGCAAAAAGCAGTAATTTTGGCGCACCCATTTACCCCCCATCTTTCATTTTCACTTTGCACAGCTTTATGCAACCGGCCATCCCAGCCTCCCTCTTGTGGTTTCAGAAGTCGTCTTAAAAGACCATTAGTCCTTTCTACAATTCCGTTAGCTTGAGGGTAATAGGGAGTGTGAAAAGTCCATTTTATCCCTTCACCTTTTGCCCATTCCTGTACTACTTTAGCAGTAAAGTGTGACCCATTATCAGATTGAATTTCCTGTGGTTTTGGGAAAGTCCCGAACCATATCTGCAATGCTTTAACAGTGTTTTCCCCTGTAGCCCTTTTAAATGCCTCGGCCTGAACTAATCCAGATGTAATCTCAACCCCCACTAACACAAAATGTTTACCTCCTGATTGCTTAAAGGGACCCATGTAATCTACCTGCCATGCATCCCATAAGCCTTTACCTGTCCTCAAGTGTAGTGGGTCATCCTCCAAAGGATGTCTTTCTAGCCGTTTGCGACGCTGCTCACGGGCTGAAATGCAGGTGTTACACATTTCTCTGGTAACGGGCCAAGCCCGGGCATGAGCTTCCTTGTATAAATCTTTTGTACCTGTGTGTTGTCGTTTTACATGCAGCCATTCTAATAAGTGCTCCCAATCTTCAGTGATTTCATCCTTTTTCAGAGGACTTAATTTTGCTAATTCATCAGCTCTGTTATTCCATTCTCCTGCTGGATTATCATCTGTCTGGTGAGAGGCTACCCACCCTACAGCAAAATTCCCTTGACTTGCAATTTGTAAAATTTCTTGCCACTTTTCTTTCTGCCACACTGGAATTCTGTTAACATCCCAATCATTCTGTTGCCAGAAAGACAGCCATTCAGTGCAGCCCTTATATACAGCATAGGAGTCAGTGTAAATACAGACAAGAGAGGTGTTTTGTGCCTCCCTCTGGAAAACACTCCAAACAGCTCTAAGTTCCCCAATTTGGGCACTGCCTTCCCCTTCTGTAATGATCCGCTCTCCAGAAGAAGTGTGCAAAGCTACAGCTCTGTATTTCCACACTTTTCCTTCACGCTTAGCTGAGGCATCAGTAAACCATGAATGTGCTGTTTGCTCAGGGGAGAAGGGAGGGGCTATTTTAAGAACTGAGGCAGGTTTGTCTTGGCTGCTGTTCAGATTCTCTGTGTCTTGTATTGGTAAATTTTTCACAGCGCCTTCAGTAATTGAAAAGATGTTATTAGAATGCTCTATTTGTGCATACCATTTCCTTACTGAGGCTCGTTGTGCTACCCCTTCAGGAGGTGGAGTCCCTGTGATCACTATTTTAATGACTCTAAAGGGACCTCTCAACACAATTGGTTGTTTTCTTGTGATCTTTTCTACTTCTATGAGAGCTTGGGTAACAACAAATAAGCCTTTCTCCCAAGTTGTAAATCTTTTTTCAGCATCTTTCAAGCCACGGGAGTAGAAGCTAACAGGTCTGATTGGGCCTTCAGGACCCCTTTGCCATATATGTACTGACAATCCTGAGGTAGCAAATCCCCATTCTACCTGAAAAGGATCTGCTGGGTGGATAGGGCCTAGGGCCTGATGAGCTGTGGCTTCAAAAATCAACAATTGTAATGCTTCTTCCTGAGAAGGGCTCCAGTCCCATTTTACTCCCTTTCTCAACAAATCATCAAGAGGTCTGGCAATAATTGAAAAATCTGGAATGTGTTTTCTCCAAAATACCAATAGTCCTAGAGCTTGTTGGAGTTCTTTTCTAGATTCAGGCATCTTGATTTGATCTAAAGAAGTTAGGGTGTCTGGTGGGATGCATGTCATACCTCCTTTCCACCAGATGCCTCAAAATTTCACTTCTTGAGAAGGTTTTTGTATTTTTTCTGAGGGGGTCTGCAAACCAAGGCTTTCTAAGTGGGAAATTATTTTCTGTTGAACATCCTCCACTACTTCTCTTTCTTCCCCTCCCACTAAAATATCATCTATGGATTGGTAAACAGCTACAGTGTCAGGTTTAGATAGTTCTTCTAATTCTTGGGCTAAAGCATGGTGGGCTAAAGTGGGCGAGTGTCGGTACCCTTGGGGTAGACGTGTGAAGGTATATTGCTGTCCCTCCCATGTAAAGGCAAAACGGTCCATATCTTCTTGTTGTATGGGTATCATGAAAAACATGTCTTTAACATCTATTGTTGCCGTAATAGAGTGAGCTTTCTCCTGAATTGATATTATTAATTCAGCTGTATTTGGGACCGCTGCTGTAAGAGGGTCTGTGTTGGCATTAAGCCGTCTGTAATCAACTGTCAGTCTCCACTTTCCATTGGGTTTTTTAACTGGCCAGATTGGTGAGTTAAAAGGGCTGTGAGTGTTAACAATTACTCCTTGATCTTTCAATTCCTGAATGACTGGCTTGATGCCATCTTTAGCACCAGAGGGTAAAGGATATTGTTTCACAGAAGGGATTTTGCTGAACGGTAGGGAAGGAGCTGTTTGTAGCAGCCTGATGTTAAGGCTGGGAGCTCCGAAAGACCAGAGAAAGCCTTCTGAGTCTTCCCATTGTCTCCCAGCAAGTATATCCATCCCTAACAAACTGTCAGGAATGTTTCCGATGACCATTTGGACAGCTATTGGGTTGTCTTCTCCGGGCAGTGTGAGTTTTACTAGAGCGATACTCATAGACTCTGTAGTTCCTAGGGCATTTAAAACACAACATGGTTTTTTGCTGGGAACAAGCCCACACTTTTGGGCGTGTGTGATTTTCAATGCACTGATTTGGGCCCCTGTGTCCACAACAAAAGTTATTAATATTTGTTTGGGGCCAACTATTGCTGTAATCAATATGTCCCCTGTTCTCGGGTCCTTTGTGAGCTTCCTCAAAAACATCCAGTCTCCGTTTCTTCGCTCACTATCGAGAAACGGAGTTTCTAGTTTAAAGGAGGTTGGTGTGTTTCACTTCCCTGAAGCGGGGAGAGAGCATGCTGTGTCTCATTGCTTAAAACCTGTGTTGGGGAATGTTGTGGCTGGTTGCCCAAGGCTTGTGGAAGAGGAGGTGCACTGGGTTGTTGGTTGGATGATTCCCACACAATAGGTTTGGGACAGGGCCAATTGGAAATTATTTTAGCCAATTTATCATACGGCAATTTATCCATTACTTCTCGTGGAACTCCCCTTTTCAGCCCTAGCAACCACAGCTGCTGCCGTCTGGAAATTTGTTTTCCCTTTTCTGGTTTTTCATTAGGAGAAGCAATGTGCCTGACTCCTCTGGGTTTTCTGGTTTGTCCTCTGAGTACTTCACTGGTCCATATTTTCTACTGTAATTTACTAACTCCTCTGCTACCTCACTCCATGTCCAAAGTTTATAACTGCTGTTAGATTGTGTGCTAGGAGTTGTAAAAGGTGAGGAGTCAGTGGAGTCAGTGGAACCAGTTTGATCTCTTGTGTGTCCGAGAAATCTTTCAAGTCTATCTACCGAGGAGATAGATGCTATTGTTTTTTGAAGAAAAATTGCTGTTGGTTTAAGAGACTCTGGCAAACCTCGAATGAAGGGGGTCATAATCTCAGGTTTGACAGGCTGTTGCATTGGCGACTCATAGCCAGAGATTAATTTTCTTTCCTGTATCATTTGCAAGCATGCAGCTTTGTGTATGTTTTCTAGGAGTTGGTCTGAGGTGCCGACTCTTGCCAGAGGGTCGCCCGTCTCTAGGGGGTTTAACCCCCCTGCCCAGTGAGCTGCACACTGTGTCAGGGAGCATGGAGCATGTGTGTTTCCTGTTGTTAAGAAAACTCCATGTCCCCAGTAGCCACTTGCTTCCTGTTCACTTAATTTAATTTGGTCGCCCCCTGTGAGGGAAACTCTGAAAACATACTCCATCTCCGATTCACTAGAGAGGCGGGAGTATTCTTTCTTTAATTTAGCTAATTCAGTGGCTGTGTATGGTATTTCTTTGGTGGTTATGTGGGGATCATGATCCTCTTCATTTATATAATTATATTCGGTTTTAATGAGAGGTCTCAAGTTGGAATAACAGTGCTCCCCACAATTTTGCATGTGTACTAATTCTTTCTGAGGGTATATTTGTTTCATTTTGTATGTCTCCTTTCCTTCTATTTCTGTGGGTAAATCTGCAGATTTTAAATTTTTGCTTCGCTCTTCTGCAAGAGAAATCTGCAGCAAATAATTCTGATTTCTTTCCTGTTCTAATTGTTTTTGCAAAGCTTCTACCAAATTCTGCAGGGATTCTATGACTGCTTTTTCTTCACTTACCCGTTCAAAACGGGTTTCTATGGCTGCCGAAAGACAGGCCCCCAAAACTGAGCAAAGAATGGTTTTATTTCTGCCCAGTTTGTATCTAGCATCATGTTGCAAAGAATATATTCTATCTACAATCTTTTCAAAGTTGAACCAATTATTCTGTGCCCACCTTTCTCCGTCTGGAGAAGGTCTAGCACCATGTTTGGCTAGCAAAGCATAAAATGCATTCTTATCTTTTTCACTCATTTTGTGCAGGGACCAAAACCACTCTCAGGGAGGTACGCTTCAAGTTACACCAAAGGCACAGCTAAAACTGTGTTTCCCTTTGCTTCCCTGGAATGGGCGAGGAGACCAAAACTGCCTGGGAGGTTCACCTTAGTTCCAAAGAGTTGTCTCCTCAACTACACCAAGCAGCCCAAAACACACAAAAACTAACTACAGTCCCATCTTTTGCACAATGAGATCCTTTTGTGAAATCCTGATGACAGGGAGTGCTATATGCCTGGGTGTGTACAGTGTGCGGGAATTTTCCCTGGCCCCCCTTGCTTTCTAACAGCGCTCACCCAAGTGGCGTGCTAGGTGCGGCTGAGACGAGGGTCCTTCCCCTGTTACAAGCTATACAAAACCCGCAACCCCTCTGTCCATCAAGATCCTGACCGTGACGCCCATTTCATGTCAGGGTCCACAAATATATGCAGGGAACCTGATGGTTTGTTTTAGGGATCTCAGAGCGCAAAAGACACAGCAGGGAACAACTCAGTTTACTCCATCAAAAATGCACCTTTATTTAGTGCCAACAAATGCCATAGTGGGGAGAGAAATAAAAAATAGTAGGAAAGAGAGAGAAAGAGGGGAAGGGGATTATAGCTATGAACGTGGAGGGTCGAGTCTTCGACGCCTAACGATGCCTATAGACGCGATCTTCTCCAGTGGGGTGATCACAAAAGTGAGCGGGGGTCTCCGGAGGTTTTATAGGTTGGTCAAAGCGGGAAGCAAAGCAAGGGGCACAGAGCCAAAGCGGGAACCAGCTGTGTAAAGGCTGAGTGCTCAGGAACAAGCTGCAAACCGTACCTCCAGTACGGACAGACCAGTTTGGACAGGCAGCCTTGGCTCAGTCCACTGTGACCAGTTCCATTGTTCTTGCACTCCGCTCTCATGGAGATGCATACCAGTCCTCCGAGACTTGGCAAGCGTTCCACCTCAGCCAGGCCAGGGGCTCCTTTCAGAGCCTGGGGTCTCAGTCCTCAATCATTGGAGACAGTCGTGAGGCATATCACATCCTTGGACAGACTCTGACAGCTTCCTGTCATGGGCAGAGTGGGAGCTTCAGGCAAAAGCTTCATTTCTTCACTGGAGAAACTCCTGCTGAGTCATGAGGTGGAGAAATGACACCCAACAGACACCATGGATCCTCAAACCCCTCCAGGATGCCTGACTTTTCAAATTCCATCTAAGTGAGGAGACTGGGAGTGGCTGGATCCAATCCTAGTCCCAGACTTTGTCAAAGGTTTACGTATAAAAGACTGGACAGGTGGAATTGAACTGCAATGCAATTTGTCCCCCAGGATTACCGATTCAATACCAGATATATTTCCATAAATGCAGCTATGATTGATTCTGATCAGGATTAGACAGAAAGATTTATTTACACAACAGAGCAAATAGAAAAAAGAGAGTTATTTACTCCACAGTATAGGAGCTGTAACAATTATATAGAATATAGTGCTCTAGGAAGCAATTTTGAAGTAAACAGGGCCTTGTTGGACTTGTTTGAGCCCATTCCAGGCAGAGCCTCCTGCTCCATGAGGAACTGCCTTTCCTGTGCCATGACCAGGGCAGGTCCCGCTGCAGGAAAAGCCCCAGGCCAAGCCAACACAACGAAGGGCTCGGGCACAAGTGCAGAGTGCCGTGCTGGGAGCTGTGCCAGGGAGAGCCTGAGGCACCAAAGGCACCTTGGCAGCAGCAGCTGCTTCCAGGCCATGGCCAGAAGCCTCCCTTGGCAGCCCGGCCTGCTGGCCCCCACTGCACAGCTGCTGCTTCAGGGCTCATTTCTGCCTGGGCTCTGCCCCAGCCCGCAGAGTGACACCTCAGCCCTGACTCTGGCACAGCCGCTGTGCCTGAGCCCTGCAAAGCCTCAAGGTCACCTGTGCCTCCCTGGCTCTGGCAGCCCCTGGGGCAGGGGGGGAAAGGCCAGAGAAGGGGCTGGCTTTGGCTGCTGGATGTGGGCTCCAGCAGAGACAAGGAGGAGTCAAGGGAGTGGATGGAGTCCAGCCAGCAGCCCCTTCTCCCCATGCAATCCTGGAATGGTTGGGATGGGAAGAGCTCTGCAGTGCTCATCTCATCCAAACGCCTGTGATGAGCAGGGACATCTTTCACCGGATCAGGTTTTTCAGAGCCCTGTCCCAGCTGGACCTGAATGTTTCCAGGGAGGGGGCATTGACCAGCTCTCTGGGAAAGCCTGTCCTGGTGGATCACCAGCCTCATCCTCAGAAATTTCTTCCTTATCTCTCCGCATCTGAACCTCCCTTCCTTCAGTTTAAAACCAGCACCCTTTGTCCTATTGGGACAGGCCCTCCTAAAACCTTTGTCCACCATTGCATTCCCAATGAGCCAGGTTTCCGTGGCAGTTGCCGGGACAGGTGACCCAGGTGTGCTGTCCCAGTGAGGGCTGCCATGGAACCAGTGCCCAGCACTGCCCCTTTCTGCCTGGCTGAGCTGCCTTTGGCCCTGGCAGCGGCGTTTGCTGCTGGTTCCGCGGCGCCTGAGCAGCCAGCGCGGCACAGGGCAGGTGGCCATGGCACAGCCCCCAGCAAGGGATCCCCTCTGGCTCTGGCCACTGACACCAGCCCTGGGCAAGGGGCCCAGGCACTGGGCTCAGGCCAGTGTCCGTGGCCACAGCCCCTTGCCATGGCCCCGGGCAGCTTGGGATGATGATCCAGCCTCCCTCCTGGCCCAGGCCTGGGCTGCAGCGCCCTTCCCCACAGCCTGTGTGCACAGAAGCACTTCCAGGGCTCTCTGCATTTCCCTTGCCCTCACTCTTGCCTCACTCACACACCTCCCAACAACCCACCTGGAGCTTTGACTTGCAAGGAGTTCAAAGCTTGTCTGTCCTTGAGGAGTTGCTCTAATTCTGCCTCCAGCCGACTCTAAATTTTTGTTTATCGTACATCTTCGTTGGTGTCTAAAACATTCCTTGCATGGTTCTGCCTTGGGGAAGGGGAACCTCCTTGGTGACACTTTGCGCTTGCCACAAATTGAGGAGATTGTTTGGAACTTAGGAGGTTTTGATTGCTAAGAAAGGAAGAAAACCTCTCTTTGTCTGAGTGAACCCAGTTCTCTGAGCAAAGCAGGTCCCAGGTGAGTGAGGAGAGGCAGGATGGGGTTAGGGAATGTGGAGCATGGTTGTCCAAAGTGGATCAGACCTCAAGGCACAGCTCCTCTGACCAGGCCAGACTTCCTTAGGAGAGACCCTGGATCAGTATCAGTCACTTGAATGCTGCAATGACCTCTGCTCTCAAGAGAAAAATACCCCCTTTGAAAAGAAGAGTGTTGATTCCTTCAACGCTCTTTGAACTATTTCTCCATAACTCTAGGAAAAAAGACTTCCTAAGGAACTGCACCAGGCCAGAAGGAAATCAAGGCACAGCCGTGGTTTGTCAGGACTTGCTTTCTCCTAATGAGCCCAGTGATGCATTTGGTGCTGAGCCCTGGAACCTCAGGGCCTGAGAAGAGATTGCACAAACCTTTCCAGGAGTCAGAGTCAGAGGAAAAACCCAAAGTGTCTGGAAGCATTAAAGGGTCACCCTGAGGTCCATCCCCAACACAGGTTCCTCATGGAGTCCTTGGAGGAGAGAATTGGAGGCCAGGATTGCACCAAAACCTCTCAGAGACTCAGTGTGGGAAGGAAAAACCCAAAGTACCTTAAACACCCTGAGTATCTCAAAGCATGAATGAGCCCCACTGAGTGTCAATGCACAGCTCTCAAGGGACTCCTTAAAGCAGATAATTGGGGCCATGATTGCACAAACCTCTCAGAGACTCAGTGGCAAAAAGAAGTGCTTAAATGACCCCGATTACCTTGAAGCATGAATGAGCTCCACCGAGTGTTGTTACTGAGTAAAAATCTCAAGGGACTGATTAGAGCAAATAATTGGAGGCCACGAGTGCACAAACCTCTCAGACTCAGTGTCAAAAAAAAGTCCTTGAATAAACCTTGAGTAGCCGGAATTACTGATGAGCCCCACTGAGTGCTTTTACTGATTGAGAATCTCAAAGGACTTGTTACAGTAGATAATTTGGGCAACAATGGCACAAACCTTTCACAAAGTCAGTTTTAAAAGGGAAGCATCAAGTACCTTTAAAAACCTGAAGTGCTTTGAAGCATTAATGAGTGCTCTGAGTGTCATTACTGACAAAGCCTCTCAAGGGACTAATTAAAGCAGATAACTGGAGGCCGTGATTGCACAAACCTCTCTGAGACTCCAAGGCACAAGCAAAGCCCTAAGTCCTTTGAAAAGCCTGCGGTCCCTGGGAGCATTAAGGAGCCCCCAGGGCCATTCCTGACCAAGGCTCCCCAGGGACTCCTTCCAGCACATCCTTGAGGCCACTGGGATGGGAGGGGGATGCCGAGGGCAGGACAAGGGGCTGACAGTGCCCAGGCTTGCCGGGGCTGTGCCAGGAGGCCCCAGGGCCTCAGGACAAGGTGACTCCTCACGGCCCTTGGTGGCACAGAGGCTGCTGTGGCCCAGGGCACCAAGACTTGGCTTCTCTTTGTCCCCACGTGTCATCACTGCCTGCACTTTCTCTGTCGTGTCCCTCAGCGGGACCCAGTAAAACTTCAAGAAACTTTGGAGCTGGATTCTGACTTTGAATTCTTGAGAGGTTTCTCCAGCTCCCTCTCAGGGACTGATGTTCAGGGCCTCAGCACAAGCCTGGAGAGGGTCACTCAAGTCCTTGTGCCGTGTCTGTGCTGCTGAGCTGGGCCGGGCTCCTGGCACAGAGGCAGCTCCTGGCAAGGGCAGCGCTGCAGAGAGACAGCTCTGCCCAGGAGCAGCTCCTGTGCCCAGCCCAGCAGGGCTGGGGCACTGCCTGCAGCCACCCCGGGCACAGCACACAGGCACAGAGGGCTTCAACTCAGCCTGGGCTGGCAGCACAGAGCAGAGCTCACTGAGGGCTCACTGGGGGACAAATCCTCGCAGCGTTAGGAAGAGTCACTCCCAGGCTGGGGGAAGAGAAGCTGCAGCTCCTGCAGGGATCTCCTGAAGCTGGCACATCCCACAGCTTTAAGGCCCTTCCAGGAGGACTCTCAGCGTGGCTGCAGAGCAGGCATGTGGCCCCAGGGCAGGGCTGGGTGTCCCTGCTGCAGCACCCGAGGCACAGCACAGGGCAGCTCCCTGTTGCCGGGCTCTGCTGCAGGGCTGAGCAGCCGGGGCTGCAGCCAGGGGTGCCCAGGGCTGTCGTGCAGAGCAGGGTCCTGCAGCCCAGGGCGCTGCGCTGGGCCAGGGACCCTGCTGCCTGCCAGGGACAGCTCTCAGCTGGCCCGGGGAGCTGCTGCCAGCGCTGGGGAGAAGCTGTGGGGGGAAGGAGCCACCCTGAGCAGGGCAGGTGCTGCTGCTGAGAGGGGCTGTGTGGGGCAGGGCTGCTCCCAGCTCCAGACCAGCCTGGGCACAGCTCCGGAGGACACTTGCCAAAGGAAGCTAAGCCTGGTATTGCTGCAAAGACCAGGAGCTTTCCTGAGAGTGTTTTCAATTTCCTGCTTGGAGAAGGATGGGAAAGTTGGGGTGATGACAAAAACATTTTTGCTTTTGATGCATTTTTCATTTATTCGTAGCTCTGTTAACTACTGTTAACTACTATTATGTAGTTATAAAACTATTATCTTTAATCAACTCTATTCAACTACTATGACTCTATTCAACTACTTTTATATACTTGTATTACTATAATCTTTAATTAACTCTACAACATTTCCTACCCTTTATCTTAGATTTTAGAACAATAAGCTTCAAAATATATTCCTGAAATACTGCCCAGTCTTATTGTCAGGAAGTGGACCTACAAGACGAACATTTTGTTTTTAAACCAGAGTGTGAGCAGTCAGAAAAAAAAGTGGCACAAAGAAGCCCTTGGACCTACTCCAATGGGTTGACCCAGGGGTTTGTAGCTGTGGATACTGAATTTCCTATTCGATGTTTCTGTTAAATATCCTAATTAATCAACCTCTAATAAATTGTTGAAATCAGGGGCTGGGTGTTCCTCATTCCCACTGAGACACCTGGAAGTTTCCAAGAAAGGTCTGGTTTTTACTTTACTGTTGTAACGCTGTTGCAAGAGGTTTTTTTCTCTTCTGATTATAGGCAAAAGAGGATGAGTGAAGCAGAACAGGAATTGTAATCACAGAACCACAGAACATTATGAGTTGAAAGGGACACCTAGGATCATCAGAGTCATGTTTAATCATTTACAGAGACTCCTGATTTGTAACTTTGGGTGGTCAGTCTCTCTGCTGGGAGCCTCCTAAAGGGCCTTCAGCCACTCCTCAGCCCTCAGCAGCAGCAGCAGCATCCCCTTTGCAGGGCCCAGCAGGGCTCTCCTGAGCTGCCCTTGCCCAGCTGCAGACAGACCCTGCCCCAGGCCGGGCCCTGCAGACAGGCAGGTTTCTGTAGGGCTGGGCCCAGGGCGCAGAGGGTGGGATGGGCTCTGTGAGCACTGGCAGGGACAAGGCTCCTCTCAGGAGGGAAATGTCCAGGCCCAGGGAGAGGCTTAGGGAAGGAGAGGGGGCTGAACAGAGCAGTGCTGGGGGCAGGAGGGCACTGTGGGTGTGTGGGAGGTGCTGTGCACAGCTGGGCACGGGAACACTGTCCTGAGTGCCTGGCTGTGTCTGCCCTGCCCTCCCAGGCACAGCCCCACAACATCTTCTCTTGGTTCTGCCCTCCCCTGATACTGTCACTGTCATCTGGTGCTCTCAGGGAGGCTCTGGCATTTGCAGCAGCTGAGCCAGGCACTGCCCTTGGGATTCTTGCCAGGCAGCTGTGTCCATGGGAATGGGGTGTCCGAGCTTCCCTGTGAGCTGTGTGGCTGTGGGCAAAGCAGTCCATGGGAAAGGGGAATGAGCTGAGCCCCCTCCCTGAGACCCCATCATGGGCACACCCGGGGATCTCCTTGCTGCGTCCTTCCAAGCTCTGAGCTGCCCTCCTGCCTGCAGATCTGTGCCAGAGCCTCTGGCAGTTCCCTGAATGTGCCACGGGGAAGTGCAGAGATGCCACAGCTGAGGAAATGCTGTTGGGTTTGCCAAGGGAGCTGTGAGTGTCCTTGGCAGAAGGGGGTGCTGAGGACCTTGCCCAGAGACCTTTGGAGAGGGTGAGACATTCAGGGATCCCTCTGCTCTGGGCAAGGTCTGGTGCAGCAGAAATGCTGGGGATTTCTGACCTCAGTATACCAGGAATGATGTGTGGGCAGGAAAATAATGCCTATAATTCCTTCCTGTTCTCCATGCCCTTTAGAAGTGGGAGTGAAGATGGCAACAAGCCTTTCTGCATTAGGAGTGATTCCACTGACAAATCCTGAATATCCAGGCTTGTCCCTCTGCCACATGGCCAAAAACCCAGGGCAGCAGGGCAGGGACGGCTCCTGGAGAGCCCCCATGCACAGGCCTGGCTGCTCCTGGCACACTCAGACAGCACAACTGGAGCTCAGGCAGGGACCTGGGTGAAGGTTTTCCCAGAGCAGGAACAAGGGTGGGTGAATCACAGTGGGACAGTCTACAGGGAATGACCCATGTTTGGCTCAAAGCAGCCTGTCCTGACTTGTCACTGTCCTTTATCCATGAACATGTCCCCATGTGCAGCCACAGCAAATGTCCAACAGCAGCTCCATCAGCCGCTTCCCTCCTGCTGGCATTGGCAGACACGCGGCAGCTGCAGCTCCTGCACTTCTGCCTCTTCCTGGGCATCTCCCTGGCTGCCCTCCTGGGCCACGGCCTCATCATCAGTGCCATAGCTTGCGGCCACCACCTGCACAGCCCCATGTTCTTCTTCCTGCTCAACCTGGCCCTCAGCGACCTGGGCTCCATCTGCACCACTGTCCGCAAAGCCATGCACAATTCCCTCTGGGACACCAGGACCATCTCCTACACGGGAGGTGCTGCACGGCTCTTTTTCTTTCTGTTCTTCATGTCAGCAGAGTATTTGCTCCTGACCATCATGTGCTATGACCGCTATGTGTCCATCTGCAGACCCCTGCACTACGGGACCCTCCTGGGCAGCAGAGCTTGTGCCCACATGGCAGCAGCTGCCGGGGCCAGTGCCTTTCTCAATGCTCTCATGCACACGGCCAATACATTTTCCCTGCCCCTGTGCCATGGCAATGCCCTGGGCCAGTTCTTCCACGAGGTTCACCAGATCCTCAAGCTCTCCTAGTCCAACTACTGCTTCAGGGAGTTTGGGTTCATTGGTTTTTCCATCTCATTAGGATTACGTTGTTTTGTGTTCATTGTTTTCTCCTCTGTGCAGATCTTCAGGGCCGTGCTGAGGATCCCCTCTGAGCAGGGATGACGTCACAAAGCCTTCTCCACCTGCCTCCATCACCTGGCCGTGGTCTCCCTGTTCCTCAGCACCGTCATGTTTGCTCACCTGAAGCCCCCCTCCATCTCCTCCCCATCCCCGGATCTGGCCCTGTCAGTTCTGTTCTCGCTGGTGCCTCCAGCCCTGAACCCCCTCATCTGCAGCCTGAGGAAGCAGGAGCTCGAGGCTACAGAGTGGAAGACTGATGGCTGGATGGTTTCACAAACGTTAAACTGCTGGCCAGTTTCTCAAAATCACTTGTCATAAAAGTCATTTTTGATACCTCTTGTTGCTTTACTTTGGAGGTTCTTTTCCTTTGTTTTACTTTTGTAATATTGTCCACAAAGCAGTGTCACTGTTTGTGCCATTTCTCATTTTGTTTCTCTCCACCTTCCCTGTGGCCACAGACTGTGTCAACGAGGGGCTGCACTCCTGGTGGCTTTAAAGGAACCCAAGGATCTGGCAGGCAAGTTTTCTGCAGAGATCCCCCTTTGGTTCTCTTCTCTGGATGAGAGCTGGGGGCAGATCAGTGCTGGCACAGCAGCTGTGCCCAGGAGCAGCAGCCCTTGGTGTTGGCAGCGCTGCTCCCGTGGCCCTGCCCCGCTGCCCTCCTGGCCCTGGTGTTGCTGTAGGGCCTGAGTGCTCTCGGCGCCGGGCACAGGGCTGGGGCTGGCAGTGCCGGGGCTGCAGCAGGGACAGGCCATGGGCTCCGCTGGGGCAGCGCTGACGCCTCAGGGCAGGGCCTCGCTGCTCCAGGCTCCTTGCCCAGGCTCTCTCCAGAACACGCCCAGGCCCAATGCTGTGCACGGAAAAGCCCCGTGAGCAGCCCCAGGGTGGCCGTGGGCAGGCTGGGGGCAAACAGCCCGGCTGGGGCTCTGCAGGGTCCCTGGGGGAGACGGGAAGGAGCAGCAGAGCAGGGGCTGATCCATCCCCACTGTGCTGGACACCCCCGGGCAGCGTCCCAGAGCGTCCTCATGCCCCTGCCAACAACATCCCCCCTCTGCAGCCCTGGCCTCTCTCCCAGCTCACACGGGGGCTGCATCCTTGCAGGCACAGACACGGCAGCTCTGGCTCAGGAGCCCCTGTTTGCAGTGCCCAGAGCAGGCCTGAGCACCCCCATGGTGTTGGTGTGGGGAGATGAACCTGAGGGAGCACAAATGCCATCAGCCCCTGGGGCCAGGAAGGGCTGGGGGACAGGAGGGAAACCACTCAGTTCTGTCGTGGCCTCTGAAGTCAGCCAGAAAGTTTGTTCCCATCAGCTGGGAGTTTCCTGTGCCACTGCAGATGTTGTTGCTCAGAGCCAAGCGCTGCCTGGCAGCCACCCCCAAATTGCCCTGAGCATTTCCTTTGCTTCACCCTGGCTTTCTTTTCCTGGTACAAATTTCTCCCTATTGCCCATCCCTGCTCTCTCCCCAGCAAACAGCCCATCCCTGGTTTCCCTTTCCTCTCTGGGCCCACTCCCCATTTCACTTCCTGAGATGGCATCATGGGAACATCCCTTGGGGTGCAGGATCATCCTCCAAGTGCTTCAGGAATTGTCTGCAGGCTCCTGCAGTGCCTTGTGCTGTTCCCTTGCCAGAGGCACCACAGGCCAGGGGGGCACGTGTGGGCTGCCGGGGCTGACAGCAAGGCCAGGCACACGCGAGGAATTGCTGGGCATCGCCTGCGCTGGGCAGGGCTGACTGTGCCAAAGGCCAGCTGCCCTTGGTGGCTGCAGGAAAAGTCCAGAGCCCAAAGAGCCTCCATGTCTGTGCTGGAGACCAGGGCTTGGGGAGGGAAAGGCAGGGCTGCTGCGGGATGGGCAGGGGATTGAATTCCAGCACTCATCCTGTTCTCTGATGATCCTGGCACCATGCTGGTCCCTGTTGCAGCCTGGAGCAGAGCAGATGTTTATGGGACAGGAGCCCTCTGGGGCTCTCCGGGACATACACCTTGCAAGGTGCGCTGCTCCCCCTACAGCTGTTCTCTGAGAGATGCCAATCCCAGCTCAGCACCTCAGGGCACAAGTGGCACCGCCTGTTCATGCACACACAGCTGATGTCTGCCTGGAAAGGGGCACAGGTTTTCTTACTTGTGCATTTCATAATATACAAGCATATTTTTATTATCTGGGTCGTTTGAGTAGTTGAGGAAATGGCAAAGTTTTCCCACCAGAAATTTCCTGGATCTACTATATTCTTCTACTGATGGCATAACAAGAAATACTGCTCTTCTCTAGTTGTGTCAAAAAGATTCCGTTTATTATTTTCTTCACCTATTCCTTCTGGTGTTTCTAGCTCTCCTGTTTCAATTGCCATGACTAAGGACATTTCTTTACTAGACCAGCTGGATCTATGTCCTTCCCGAGTCTCCCTGATTTCCTCCTCCAGACACTCTCTGGTCATTCAAGTGCCTCTCAACTGACTGGTTTCATGCTTTGATCTTCAGGGAGTTACCCAATCTCTCTGAAGTTCACAGAAGTATCGTATCAGTCAACATCTTAAGTGTGTTTGTATCTATCACAGAATTTCCTTTTCGTATGTCTTTGTCGAAAACTCTTCCTGCATGGAAAGCCCTTGGGGATGGTGGACATGTCAGATGCTGCTGGGACATCACAGAGAGCTGAGGGAAGAGCTGGGATGCTTATTAAACTGTATGGTGTTCAACTTCTGTTTGTTGGCAAGAAACCTTTCTGTGCCTCTGAGTCTCACCAGGCCCGGAGCCCCAAAGGACACAAACCTGGTGAGTTGTGGTTCCCACTCCGGTGGCACTTGCACCTTGGCTCTGCACAGGAGAGCTCTTCATCCACTTGTTCTCTTTTCCTTCCTCTAGGCATGGAGGGAGCTCCTGTCTTCAGTGTGTGCAAAAAACAAATCTGGCCAGAATCGGGGCAGGGAGGCTTTGGGGAGACCTTGGGATCTGTGCTGGGCACAGGAGGTCTTTTCCATTGGTCTGAGAGTGTCTGCTGTGGAAAGTGGATGTTAATACCCAGCAGAGAAATGACTTTTGCATTTTATGGAGCTGTGCCTTCCCCTGGGTTTGTGTGCTGACAAGAAATGAACATCCCTCTGTGTCTCAGGCAGCTCCTCCAAGGAAAGCAGGTGGGAATTGGAGCCAAGGAGCTGAAAGCTGCAGGTGCAGCCTGGGGTGGAAGGAGCTCAGATTTGCACAAGGCTGCTCTGAGTCCCAGGGCTTGGATGGGGGAAATGGTGGGGTGGGGGTAGGGACAGAGTCTGATTGATTGTCAGTCAGGAAGGGCCTTGATTTTCATAGCTATTCAACGTGAATTAGAAGGTACTTGTGATTTATTAAAAAAATATGAATATCGAGCTAATACTGATATCCAACTGAGGGGGACAAAAACTTTCTAACAGTTTAAAGTTAGAAAGTGTATGTCTGTTGCAGCACCGGGCGGCATGCGGGGTGGCTCCCAAATACACACCCCAATTTACAGACAATCACAGAGTCCTTTTATTTACAAAGATGTTGAATACCCAAAACACAAATGCGTATTCAGAGCCCCCCCCCCCCCCCCATCCCATTCTCCGCTTAGTATGGTAACTAGCCAAAAAACAATTAAGCATGCTAGTTTGGCCTTGGAAATGGGTCGGTGCTCCTTTTCAAGGGGAGGGGGGCTTAAAATAAGAAAGTAAGATGAGTCATCCTTGCTCTGAACTTTCTACCTTTTCAATGCAAATGTGACAAATGAGCTCTGGTAGGACTCCCATTTCTCCAGGTGCATGACTTTCAATGGGTTTCTGAATAGGGAGTTTCTGTAATCGTCTTGTGCTCCTAAATCTATTTATCAGGTTCCCTGTTCTTCATTACAAACCCAGCTAAGCAAAACATAAAGTTGACAAGCAATCAGTTATTGAGGCCTGGGAAAGTTAATTCAAATCTGGTTTCCCTTAACTAACCACAAACTTTTAATTTTTAGCAAACTTTAATTAATTCCTACAAAGCTTATCTCTAACTAAAATCTTAACCTCTCTAAAATCCTTAATTCTTTAAAGTCTATGTCTCACTTGGATTCAATGCCAATTGGAGATTGCACATATCAGTGTATTAATAGGGAATAAAACCTCTAAACAGGGCCATAAAAATCTTTTCTCAGTGTCCTTTAAAATATTATACATTCACTTGGAGGACAGTTCTAAAATCTGTCCAATTAACCAGAAAAATTTGAAAACTTAAATCAAATTATTCCCCGAGGCTTGGCCTGTTAACGTGTTCTGAATGTTGATGGAGCCCTGGGCCACTGAATTCCTGAACTGAAGAGCTGAAGGCTGAACAAGCCTCTGGAGAAGTCCAACCCAGCAGCAGCCTCCAAGTGTCTGAGGGAGGGTGTCACAGCTCCCACTGAGGCCACCCCTGCCCAGAGACCGTGGGGGAATGGGCAGACAAGGAGAGCGTCCCTGGGGCTGGGCAAGCAGAACTCAGAGGCACCAGCGGGTCCAGGTGGGAAACGGAGTGTGGGATGTGGCTGTGAAAGCCCTGCCTGGGCTGTGCCAAGCAGGACAGAGAAGCCCTGAGCCCCAACCTCCAAACAACTCTCTCCGTGAGACATTGCAAAGGAATTACAATTGTTTGTGTACTCTGAGTTGGAAACAATGGAGAAGTACCGACAAGAGATTCTCAGAAGCTTAAAACAACAAAACAGCCTTTACTGGCAACTTTAGAAAATCAGAGAAACTTGAGCAAAAGCTTTACTATGACATTCAGTCAACAAAAAAACACTGCTCAAAGCGTTAACTTGGCCCATTCAACTTCACAAACTGGAAGCCTGCTCAATTTTAAGTTAAGCAAAATTTGCAAGAAGAGGGAATTAGAAGAGGAAGACAGAGAAAGAGAGAAAGACAAATAAAATATAGAGAGATAGAGAGAGGGAGAGAGAGAAGAACACACACTGCTACCAGCTCCTGGATTCCAGCAGCGCTCAGACAGAAATTCCAAGAGGAGCTAGGGTCAACGTGTGTGCTTGCCTTGTGGTCAGCCTAAAATACCCCTTGGTCTTCCTGGGCCCCTCCCCCAGATGGGACTTTGGGTCATCTGGTCACTCAGGAGCTGGGCTGGGGGCTGCAGAGGTGGGTGTGGAGCATTGCCTTTGGTGTGCCAGGGATTGGCAGACACTGCTGGGCTGGGATAGAGGCTCTGGGGGATTTGGGTTACAGGGTCAAGTCAATGCTTTGAGAAGTGCTGGGGTTCAGGGCAGGGTAAGGCTGGCTCTGCCCCTTCCTCCCCCTCACACGAAATGGTTCCAGCCAACAATCTCCTCCAGTCTCTCACAAGAGGCAATGTTGGAGGTGGAATCCCAATTCTGGCCGTGGGCACCTGGACAAGAAGGACAGTTCTTTTCCGTAGGAAGGAAAACACAGAGCCCCAGGGTTTGGAAGGCAGGTGAGAGACTCACTAGGCCAAGGTCACCCAGACTTGTCATTAATGGCAGATTTTGTCTAGGAGCAGGCTTTGGATAGAGGGAATTTTTGGAGGTGGAATCCCAATCTCAGCCATGGGCACCTGGAGAAGCAGGACAGGGTTTTTTTCCCATTGGAAGGAAAGCACAAAGCCTTCCCTAGAGTTTTGGGGACAGATAGGAAGTGACCCTTGTGAAACCACTGCCAGCCAGACTTGTCCTGACAATATTCCCATGGGAACTATCCCTGGATATAAGGAAGTTTAGCAGTGAAATCTGAATTCTGGCCGTGGCTGGTGCATTTGCCAGCATTGCCATGGGTTAGCACAGGAGGGGGAGATTTCCCCTTCGAGAGAAGCTCGTATTTCAGTTTTTGCATTCAGGCCGCTCCAGATCCCTCAGCTTTGGTTGCACAGCAGCTGGAAATGCAAGCGCAGGAGCTCTCTTTGGGCCCAGCCACAGCAGGTGACAGCAAGGACAGGGCCCTGGCAGTGTGACATGTGCAGAGAGCGCCTTCAGCAAACGCTGGCGGCTGGAACTCTGTGCAGAAAAGGCCCCGGGGGGTCTCTGCACCCAGGCTAAAGGAACAAAGTTCCATTTCTGGCCTGGCTGGGGAGCACCACAATGGTGCCTTTTCAGGGCAAGGTTCCATTGCCGGCTGTTCTCTGAGCCCCAGAGGGGATTCTGGGGGGCCAAGGGACTGAGAGAGGGACTGTGCAGGAGCCGGGAACAGTGAGAGAGCCCAGGCTCTGGATTTGTGTTTATTTTAGAACTTCCCGTGTGTCTAAAACATTCCTTGCATGGTTCTGCCTTGGGAAAGGGGAACTTCCTTGGTGGCACCTTGGGCTTGGCACACACCTGAGGATGTTATAAATGATCAGAGCCAATTTCCAAAATCAAAGATTTATTTAACAAATTTGAAAAGCAATTTCGGGAAACGCCACGATAAATCAGGACAACATCGTTCGAATGTTGGGTGGCCAACCCGGGAGCAGCAAAGGGTGCTTCTCCGGAGTACTGCCCACAAATTCGGGGTCTCAGGGGAGGTGTTTTATACCATTTTTCTACCCTGAGGCGAAAACAAGACGGTAACAAAGAACCCGAAGAACATGACATCATGTACATAACATAATCATTGAAATGTCTGGTGTCCGCAAGGGATATCTGAAAGAGTTTCCTGAGAAATTGAGAAGACGTCTGAATGAAAAGTCTCCGAATCTTCTGTCAGAAGGTTTCTGCCCAGATTGGTATCGGATCTCCTGATGAGCTGTGAAGATGTGGTCAGCCCATGCTTAATGGGCCGTTTCCCGGTTACCTCTCTGGCAGATGTCGAGGTAACACCTTTGGACTGTGAAAAGACTGTGGTATGCGAAGAGATGCCCTGGAACTCTTTCCAGGAATTCAGGGTTTTTTTACATTCCACTGCAAAGTTTTAATACACACAATTTTAATCCACGAATTTAATACTATGTATCTATTACAAGGAGATTGTCTGTTTTCCATGGGGAAGCTCAGGGGTTTTGGATTGCTAAAATAAAAGAAAGGAAACCCCTCGTTGCCTGAGTGCACCCAGTTCTCCGAGCAAAGCAGGTCCCACGTGAGCGAGGGGAGGCAGGATGGAGTTGGGGAATGTGGAGCAAGGTTGTCCACTGGGTCAGAGCTCAAGGCACAGCTTCTCTGAGCAGGCCAGACCTGCCTGCTTAGGAGAGTCCCTGGGTCAATATGAGTCACTGAATGCTGCAATCACCTCTGCTCTCAAGAGAAAAATACACCCTTGAAAACAGGAATGTGCGTTTATTAGAAGCCCTTTGAAATATTTCTCCATAACTCTAGGAAAAAAGATCTCCCAATGAATTGCAACAGACCACGGGGAAATCAAGGGAGAGCTGAGAGATGAATTTCAAAGGACGTAAGGATTTGAGAAAAGTTAATGTTTTAGCTAAAGATAAGCTTTGCCAGAATTAGTTAAAGTAGGTAGCTAGATAAGCTGTGCTGGAAAGAATTAGAAGTTAATGGTTAGATGAAAGGATTCCGATCAAGGATAACGGTCCTGGATCTAAATAACTAATTGCTTGTCATTTTTGTGTTTGTTTAGCTGTGTTTATAATGAGAAACAGAAGAAACTGATAAATAGATTTAGGAACACAGACAATTGTAAATCCTCGAGCATCCTAAAACCCATTCAACAGTCACGGAGAAAGGAAACAGGAGTGTGACCAGTTATCATTTATCTTGATATCCATTGTAAAGGTTGAAAGTTTACAATGAGGAAGACTCCACTTACTTCCTTTTTTTACGCCCCCTCCCCATATAAAGGACCACTGACCCAATTCAAAGAACAAACTACACACGCTTAATAGCTTTTTAGCTAATTATAATATGAAGCAGAGAATGGGAGGTTTTAGTGCTATAAATATGTATTAGTATTTTGGATACTAAATAAATATATATTAGTATTAGTATAATATGTATTAGTATTAGTGCTATAAATATGTATTAGTACTTGAATTTGTAACTTGGCAGTGCATTTTAGGGAGTGATCGCACACAACTGCCTGGCGTTGCATTGAGCATACACTTTCTAACTCTAAACTGTTAGAGAGTCTTCTGTCTGTCACAGTTGGGTATCGATAGTAGATCAATATCCATATTTTAGTAAGTCAGCAGTGGCACAGGAAACTCCCAGCTGATGGGAACAAACTTTCTGGCTGACTTCAGAGGCCACGACAGAACTGAGTGGTTTCCCTCCTGTCCCCCAGCCCTTCCTGGCCCCAGGGGCTGATGGCATTTGTGCTCCCTCAGGTTCATCTCCCCACACCAACACCATGGGGGTGCTCAGGCCTGCTCTGGGCACTGCAAACAGGGGCTCCTGAGCCAGAGCTGCCGTGTCTGTGCCTGCAAGGATGCGGCCCCCGTGTGAGCTGGGAGAGAGGCCAGGGCTGCAGAGGGGGGATGTTGTTGGCAGGGGCATGAGGACGCTCTGGGACGCTGCCCGGGGGTGTCCAGCACAGTGGGGATGGATCAGCCCCTGCTCTGCTGCTCCTTCCCGTCTCCCCCAGGGACCCTGCAGAGCCCCAGCCGGGCTGTTTGCCCCCAGCCTGCCCACGGCCACCCTGGGGCTGCTCACGGGGCTTTTCCGTGCACAGCATTGGGCCTGGGCGTGTTCTGGAGAGAGCCTGGGCAAGGAGCCTGGAGCAGCGAGGCCCTGCCCTGAGGCGTCAGCGCTGCCCCAGCGGAGCCCATGGCCTGTCCCTGCTGCAGCCCCGGCACTGCCAGCCCCAGCCCTGTGCCCGGCGCCGAGAGCACTCCGGCCCTACAGCAACACCAGGGCCAGGAGGGCAGCGGGGCAGGGCCACGGGAGCAGCGCTGCCAACACCAAGGGCTGCTGCTCCTGGGCACAGCTGCTGTGCCAGCACTGATCTGCCCCCAGCTCTCATCCAGAGAAGAGAACCAAAGGGGGATCTCTGCAGAAAACTTGCCTGCCAGATCCTTGGGTTCCTTTAAAGCCACCAGGAGTGCAGCCCCTCATTGACACAGTCTGTGGCCACAGGGAAGGTGGAGAGAAACAAAATGAGAAATGGCACAAACAGTGACACTGCTTTGTGGACAATATTACAAAAGTAAAACAAAGGAAAAGAACCTCCAAAGTAAAGCAACAAGAGGTATCAAAAATGACTTTTATGACAAGTGATTTTGAGAAACTGGCCAGCAGTTTAATGTTTGTGAAACCATCCAGCCATCAGTCTTCCACATTGCAGTCTCGAGCTCCTGCTTCCTCAGGCTGCAGATGAGGGGGTTCATGGCTGGAGGCACCAGCGAGAACAGAACTGACAGGGCCAGATACGGGGATGGGGAGGAGACTGGGGGGGGCTTCAGGTGAGCAAACATGACAGTGCTGAGGAACAGGGAGACCACGGCCAGGTGATGGAGGCAGGTGGAGAAGGCTTTGTGACGTCCCTGCTCAGAGGGGATCCTCAGCACGGCCCTGATGATCTGCACATAGGAGAAAACAATGGACATAAAACAACGCAATCCTAAAGAGATGGAAAAACCAATGAACCCAAACTCCCTGAAGCAGTAGTTGGACTAGGAAAGCTTGAGGATCTGGTGAACCTCGTGGAAGAACTGGCCCAGCGCATTGCCATGGCACAGGGGCAGGGAAAATGCATTGGCCGTGTGCATGAGAGCATTGAGAAAGGCACTGGCCCCGGCAGCTGCTGCCATGTGGGCACAAGCTCTGCTGCCCAGGAGGGTCCCGTAGTGCAGGGGTCTGCAGATGGACACATAGCGGTCATAGCACATGATGGTCAGGAGCAAATACTCTGCTGACATGAAGAACAGAAAGAAAAAGAGCCGTGCAGCACCTCCCTTGTAGGAGATGGTCCTGGTGTCCCAGAGGGAATTGTGCATGGCTTTGGGGACAGTGGTGCAGGCCGCTGAGGGCCAGGTTGAGCAGGAAGAAGAACATGGGGCTGTGCAGGTGGTGGCCGCAAGCTATGGCACTGATGATGAGGCCATGGCCCAGGAGGGCAGCCAGGGAGATGCCCAGGAAGAGGCAGAAGTGCAGGAGCTGCAGCTGCCGCGTGTCTGCCAATGCCAGCAGGAGGGAAGCGGCTGATGGAGCTGCTGTTGGACATTTGCTGTGGCTGCACATGGGGACATGTTCATGGATAAAGGACAGTGACAAGTCAGGACAGGCTGCTTTGAGCCAAACATGGGTCATTCCCTGTAGACTGTCCCACTGTGATTCACCCACCCTTGTTCCTGCTCTGGGAAAACCTTCACCCAGGTCCCTGCCTGAGCTCCAGTTGTGCTGTCTGAGTGTGCCAGGAGCAGCCAGGCCTGTGCATGGGGGCTCTCCAGGAGCCGTCCCTGCCCCGCTGCCCTGGGTTTTTGGCCATGTGGCAGAGGGACAAGCCTGGATATTCAGGATTTGTCAGTGGAATCACTCCTAATGCAGAAAGGCTTGTTGCCATCTTCACTCCCACTTCTAAAGGGCATGGAGAACAGGAAGGAATTATAGGCATTATTTTCCTGCCCACACATCATTCCTGGTATACTGAGGTCAGAAATCCCCAGCATTTCTGCTGCACCAGACCTTGCCCAGAGCAGAGGGATCCCTGAATGTCTCACCCTCTCCAAAGGTCTCTGGGCAAGGTCCTCAGCACCCCCTTCTGCCAAGGACACTCACAGCTCCCTTGGCAAACCCAACAGCATTTCCTCAGCTGTGGCATCTCTGCACTTCCCCGTGGCACATTCAGGGAACTGCCAGAGGCTCTGGCACAGATCTGCAGGCAGGAGGGCAGCTCAGAGCTTGGAAGGACGCAGCAAGGAGATCCCCGGGTGTGCCCACGATGGGATCTCAGGGAGGGGGCTCAGCTCATTCCCCTTTCCCATGGACTGCTTTGCCCACAGCCACACAGCTCACAGGGAAGCTCGGACACCCCATTCCCATGGACACAGCTGCCTGGCAAGAATCCCAAGGGCAGTGCCTGGCTCAGCTGCTGCAAATGCCAGAGCCTCCCTGAGAGCACCAGATGACAGTGACAGTATCAGGGGAGGGCAGAACCAAGAGAGGATGTTGTGGGGCTGTGCCTGGGAGGGCAGGGCAGACACAGCCAGGCACTCAGGACAGTGTTCCCGTGCCCAGCTGTGCACAGCACCTCCCACACACCCACAGTGCCCTCCTGCCCCCAGCACTGCTCTGTTCAGCCCCCTCTCCTTCCCTGAGCCTCTCCCTGGGCCTGGACATTTCCCTCCTGAGAGGAGCCTTGTCCCTGCCAGTGCTCACAGAGCCCATCCCACCCTCTGCGCCCTGGGCCCAGCCCTACAGAAACCTGCCTGTCTGCAGGGCCCGGCCTGGGGCAGGGTCTGTCTGCAGCTGGGCAAGGGCAGCTCAGGAGAGCCCTGCTGGGCCCTGCAAAGGGGATGCTGCTGCTGCTGCTGAGGGCTGAGGAGTGGCTGAAGGCCCTTTAGGAGGCTCCCAGCAGAGAGACTGACCACCCAAAGTTACAAATCAGGAGTCTCTGTAAATGATTAAACATGACTCTGATGATCCTAGGTGTCCCTTTCAACTCATAATGTTCTGTGGTTCTGTGATTACAATTCCTGTTCTGCTTCACTCATCCTCTTTTGCCTATAATCAGAAGAGAAAAAAACCCCTTGCAACAGCGTTACAACAGTGAAGTAAAAACCAGACCTTTCTTGGAAACTTCCAGGTGTCTCAGTGGGAATGAGGAACACCCAGCCCCTGATTTCAACAATTTATTAGAGGTTGATTAATTAGGATATTTAACAGAAACATCGAATAGGAAATTCAGTATCCACAGCTACAAACCCCTGGGTCAACCCATTGGAGTAGGTCCAAGGGCTTCTTTGTGCCACTTTTTTTTCTGACTGCTCACACTCTGGTTTAAAAACAAAATGTTCATCTTGTAGGTCCACTTCCTGACAATAAGACTGGGCAGTATTTCAGGAATATATTTTGAAGCTTATTGTTCTAAAATCTAAGATAAAGGGTAGGAAATGTTGTAGAGTTAATGAAAGATTATAGTAATACAAGTATATAAAAGTAGTTGAATAGAGTCATAGTAGTTGAATAGAGTTGATTAAAGATAATAGTTTTATAACTACATAATAGTAGTTGACAGAGCTACGAATAAATGAAAAATGCATCAAAAGCAAAAATGTTTTTGTCATCACCCCAACTTTCCCATCCTTCTCCAAGCAGGAAATTGAAAACACTCTCAGGAAAGCTCCTGGTCTTTGCAGCAATACCAGGCTTAGCTTCCTTTGGCAAGTGTCCTCCGGAGCTGTGCCCAGGCTGGTCTGGAGCTGGGAGCAGCCCTGCCCCACACAGCCCCTCTCAGCAGCAGCACCTGCCCTGCTCAGGGTGGCTCCTTCCCCCCACAGCTTCTCCCCAGCGCTGGCAGCAGCTCCCCGGGCCAGCTGAGAGCTGTCCCTGGCAGGCAGCAGGGTCCCTGGCCCAGCGCAGCGCCCTGGGCTGCAGGACCCTGCTCTGCACGACAGCCCTGGGCACCCCTGGCTGCAGCCCCGGCTGCTCAGCCCTGCAGCAGAGCCCGGCAACAGGGAGCTGCCCTGTGCTGTGCCTCGGGTGCTGCAGCAGGGACACCCAGCCCTGCCCTGGGGCCACATGCCTGCTCTGCAGCCACGCTGAGAGTCCTCCTGGAAGGGCCTTAAAGCTGTGGGATGTGCCAGCTTCAGGAGATCCCTGCAGGAGCTGCAGCTTCTCTTCCCCCAGCCTGGGAGTGACTCTTCCTAACGCTGCGAGGATTTGTCCCCCAGTGAGCCCTCAGTGAGCTCTGCTCTGTGCTGCCAGCCCAGGCTGAGTTGAAGCCCTCTGTGCCTGTGTGCTGTGCCCGGGGTGGCTGCAGGCAGTGCCCCAGCCCTGCTGGGCTGGGCACAGGAGCTGCTCCTGGGCAGAGCTGTCTCTCTGCAGCGCTGCCCTTGCCAGGAGCTGCCTCTGTGCCAGGAGCCCGGCCCAGCTCAGCAGCACAGACACGGCACAAGGACTTGAGTGACCCTCTCCAGGCTTGTGCTGAGGCCCTGAACATCAGTCCCTGAGAGGGAGCTGGAGAAACCTCTCAAGAATTCAAAGTCAGAATCCAGCTCCAAAGTTTCTTGAAGTTTTACTGGGTCCCGCTGAGGGACACGACAGAGAAAGTGCAGGCAGTGATGACACGTGGGGACAAAGAGAAGCCAAGTCTTGGTGCCCTGGGCCACAGCAGCCTCTGTGCCACCAAGGGCCGTGAGGAGTCACCTTGTCCTGAGGCCCTGGGGCCTCCTGGCACAGCCCCGGCAAGCCTGGGCACTGTCAGCCCCTTGTCCTGCCCTCGGCATCCCCCTCCCATCCCAGTGGCCTCAAGGATGTGCTGGAAGGAGTCCCTGGGGAGCCTTGGTCAGGAATGGCCCTGGGGGCTCCTTAATGCTCCCAGGGACCGCAGGCTTTTCAAAGGACTTAGGGCTTTGCTTGTGCCTTGGAGTCTCAGAGAGGTTTGTGCAATCACGGCCTCCAGTTATCTGCTTTAATTAGTCCCTTGAGAGGCTTTGTCAGTAATGACACTCAGTGCACTCATTAATGCTTCAAAGCACTTCAGGTTTTTAAAGGTACTTGATGCTTCCCTTTTAAAACTGACTTTGTGAAAGGTTTGTGCCATTGTTGCCCAAATTATCTACTGTAACAAGTCCTTTGAGATTCTCAATCAGTAAAAGCACTCAGTGGGGCTCATCAGTAATTCCGGCTACTCAAGGTTTATTCAAGGACTTTTTTTTGACACTGAGTCTGAGAGGTTTGTGCACTCGTGGCCTCCAATTATTTGCTCTAATCAGTCCCTTGAGATTTTTACTCAGTAACAACACTCGGTGGAGCTCATTCATGCTTCAAGGTAATCGGGGTCATTTAAGCACTTCTTTTTGCCACTGAGTCTCTGAGAGGTTTGTGCAATCATGGCCCCAATTATCTGCTTTAAGGAGTCCCTTGAGAGCTGTGCATTGACACTCAGTGGGGCTCATTCATGCTTTGAGATACTCAGGGTGTTTAAGGTACTTTGGGTTTTTCCTTCCCACACTGAGTCTCTGAGAGGTTTTGGTGCAATCCTGGCCTCCAATTCTCTCCTCCAAGGACTCCATGAGGAACCTGTGTTGGGGATGGACCTCAGGGTGACCCTTTAATGCTTCCAGACACTTTGGGTTTTTCCTCTGACTCTGACTCCTGGAAAGGTTTGTGCAATCTCTTCTCAGGCCCTGAGGTTCCAGGGCTCAGCACCAAATGCATCACTGGGCTCATTAGGAGAAAGCAAGTCCTGACAAACCACGGCTGTGCCTTGATTTCCTTCTGGCCTGGTGCAGTTCCTTAGGAAGTCTTTTCTCCTAGAGTTATGGAGAAATAGTTCAAAGAGCGTCGAAGGAATCAACACTCTTCTTTTCAAAGGGGGTATTTTTCTCTTGAGAGCAGAGGTCATTGCAGCATTCAAGTGACTGATACTGATCCAGGGTCTCTCCTAAGGAAGTCTGGCCTGGTCAGAGGAGCTGTGCCTTGAGGTCTGATCCACTTTGGACAACCATGCTCCACATTCCCTAACCCCATCCTGCCTCTCCTCACTCACCTGGGACCTGCTTTGCTCAGAGAACTGGGTTCACTCAGACAAAGAGAGGTTTTCTTCCTTTCTTAGCAATCAAAAACTCCTAAGTTCCAAACAATCTCCTCAATTTGTGGCAAGCCCAAGGTGTCACCAAGGAGGTTCCCCTTCCCCAAGGCAGAACCATGCAAGGAATGTTTTAGACACCAACGAAGATGTACGATAAACAAAAATTTAGAGTCGGCTGGAGGCAGAATTAGAGCAACTCCTCAAGGACAGACAAGCTTTGAACTCCTTGCAAGTCAAAGCTCCAGGTGGGTTGTTGGGAGGTGTGTGAGTGAGGCAAGAGTGAGGGCAAGGGAAATGCAGAGAGCCCTGGAAGTGCTTCTGTGCACACAGGCTGTGGGGAAGGGCGCTGCAGCCCAGGCCTGGGCCAGGAGGGAGGCTGGATCATCATCCCAAGCTGCCCGGGGCCATGGCAAGGGGCTGTGGCCACGGACACTGGCCTGAGCCCAGTGCCTGGGCCCCTTGCCCAGGGCTGGTGTCAGTGGCCAGAGCCAGAGGGGATCCCTTGCTGGGGGCTGTGCCATGGCCACCTGCCCTGTGCCGCGCTGGCTGCTCAGGCGCCGCGGAACCAGCAGCAAACGCCGCTGCCAGGGCCAAAGGCAGCTCAGCCAGGCAGAAAGGGGCAGTGCTGGGCACTGGTTCCATGGCAGCCCTCACTGGGACAGCACACCTGGGTCACCTGTCCCGGCAACTGCCACGGAAACCTGGCTCATTGGGAATGCAATGGTGGACAAAGGTTTTAGGAGGGCCTGTCCCAATAGGACAAAGGGTGCTGGTTTTAAACTGAAGGAAGGGAGGTTCAGATGCGGAGAGATAAGGAAGAAATTTCTGAGGATGAGGCTGGTGATCCACCAGGACAGGCTTTCCCAGAGAGCTGGTCAATGCCCCCTCCCTGGAAACATTCAGGTCCAGCTGGGACAGGGCTCTGAAAAACCTGATCCGGTGAAAGATGTCCCTGCTCATCGCAGGCGTTTGGATGAGATGAGCACTGCAGAGCTCTTCCCATCCCAACCATTCCAGGATTGCATGGGGAGAAGGGGCTGCTGGCTGGACTCCATCCACTCCCTTGACTCCTCCTTGTCTCTGCTGGAGCCCACATCCAGCAGCCAAAGCCAGCCCCTTCTCTGGCCTTTCCCCCCCTGCCCCAGGGGCTGCCAGAGCCAGGGAGGCACAGGTGACCTTGAGGCTTTGCAGGGCTCAGGCACAGCGGCTGTGCCAGAGTCAGGGCTGAGGTGTCACTCTGCGGGCTGGGGCAGAGCCCAGGCAGAAATGAGCCCTGAAGCAGCAGCTGTGCAGTGGGGGCCAGCAGGCCGGGCTGCCAAGGGAGGCTTCTGGCCATGGCCTGGAAGCAGCTGCTGCTGCCAAGGTGCCTTTGGTGCCTCAGGCTCTCCCTGGCACAGCTCCCAGCACGGCACTCTGCACTTGTGCCCGAGCCCTTCGTTGTGTTGGCTTGGCCTGGGGCTTTTCCTGCAGCGGGACCTGCCCTGGTCATGGCACAGGAAAGGCAGTTCCTCATGGAGCAGGAGGCTCTGCCTGGAATGGGCTCAAACAAGTCCAACAAGGCCCTGTTTACTTCAAAATTGCTTCCTAGAGCACTATATTCTATATAATTGTTACAGCTCCTATACTGTGGAGTAAATAACTCTCTTTTTTCTATTTGCTCTGTTGTGTAAATAAATCTTTCTGTCTAATCCTGATCAGAATCAATCATAGCTGCATTTATGGAAATATATCTGGTATTGAATCGGTAATCCTGGGGGACAAATTGCATTGCAGTTCAATTCCACCTGTCCAGTCTTTTATACGTAAACCTTTGACAAAGTCTGGGACTAGGATTGGATCCAGCCACTCCCAGTCTCCTCACTTAGATGGAATTTGAAAAGTCAGGCATCCTGGAGGGGTTTGAGGATCCATGGTGTCTGTTGGGTGTCATTTCTCCACCTCATGACTCAGCAGGAGTTTCTCCAGTGAAGAAATGAAGCTTTTGCCTGAAGCTCCCACTCTGCCCATGACAGGAAGCTGTCAGAGTCTGTCCAAGGATGTGATATGCCTCACGACTGTCTCCAATGATTGAGGACTGAGACCCCAGGCTCTGAAAGGAGCCCCTGGCCTGGCTGAGGTGGAACGCTTGCCAAGTCTCGGAGGACTGGTATGCATCTCCATGAGAGCGGAGTGCAAGAACAATGGAACTGGTCACAGTGGACTGAGCCAAGGCTGCCTGTCCAAACTGGTCTGTCCGTACTGGAGGTACGGTTTGCAGCTTGTTCCTGAGCACTCAGCCTTTACACAGCTGGTTCCCGCTTTGGCTCTGTGCCCCTTGCTTTGCTTCCCGCTTTGACCAACCTATAAAACCTCCGGAGACCCCCGCTCACTTTTGTGATCACCCCACTGGAGAAGATCGCGTCTATAGGCATCGTTAGGCGTCGAAGACTCGACCCTCCACGTTCATAGCTATAATCCCCTTCCCCTCTTTCTCTCTCTTTCCTACTATTTTTTATTTCTCTCCCCACTATGGCATTTGTTGGCACTAAATAAAGGTGCATTTTTGATGGAGTAAACTGAGTTGTTCCCTGCTGTGTCTTTTGCGCTCTGAGATCCCTAAAACAAACCATCAGGTTCCCTGCATATATTTGTGGACCCTGACATGAAATGGGCGTCACGGTCAGGATCTTGATGGACAGAGGGGTTGCGGGTTTTGTATAGCTTGTAACAGGGGAAGGACCCTCGTCTCAGCCGCACCTAGCACGCCACTTGGGTGAGCGCTGTTAGAAAGCAAGGGGGGCCAGGGAAAATTCCCGCACACTGTACACACCCAGGCATATAGCACTCCCTGTCATCAGGATTTCACAAAAGGATCTCATTGTGCAAAAGATGGGACTGTAGTTAGTTTTTGTGTGTTTTGGGCTGCTTGGTGTAGTTGAGGAGACAACTCTTTGGAACTAAGGTGAACCTCCCAGGCAGTTTTGGTCTCCTCGCCCATTCCAGGGAAGCAAAGGGAAACACAGTTTTAGCTGTGCCTTTGGTGTAACTTGAAGCGTACCTCCCTGAGAGTGGTTTTGGTCCCTGCACAAAATGAGTGAAAAAGATAAGAATGCATTTTATGCTTTGCTAGCCAAACATGGTGCTAGACCTTCTCCAGACGGAGAAAGGTGGGCACAGAATAATTGGTTCAACTTTGAAAAGATTGTAGATAGAATATATTCTTTGCAACATGATGCTAGATACAAACTGGGCAGAAATAAAACCATTCTTTGCTCAGTTTTGGGGGCCTGTCTTTCGGCAGCCATAGAAACCCGTTTTGAACGGGTAAGTGAAGAAAAAGCAGTCATAGAATCCCTGCAGAATTTGGTAGAAGCTTTGCAAAAACAATTAGAACAGGAAAGAAATCAGAATTATTTGCTGCAGATTTCTCTTGCAGAAGAGCGAAGCAAAAATTTAAAATCTGCAGATTTACCCACAGAAATAGAAGGAAAGGAGACATACAAAATGAAACAAATATACCCTCAGAAAGAATTAGTACACATGCAAAATTGTGGGGAGCACTGTTATTCCAACTTGAGACCTCTCATTAAAACCGAATATAATTATATAAATGAAGAGGATCATGATCCCCACATAACCACCAAAGAAATACCATACACAGCCACTGAATTAGCTAAATTAAAGAAAGAATACTCCCGCCTCTCTAGTGAATCGGAGATGGAGTATGTTTTCAGAGTTTCCCTCACAGGGGGCGACCAAATTAAATTAAGTGAACAGGAAGCAAGTGGCTACTGGGGACATGGAGTTTTCTTAACAACAGGAAACACACATGCTCCATGCTCCCTGACACAGTGTGCAGCTCACTGGGCAGGGGGGTTAAACCCCCTAGAGACGGGCGACCCTCTGGCAAGAGTCGGCACCTCAGACCAACTCCTAGAAAACATACACAAAGCTGCATGCTTGCAAATGATACAGGAAAGAAAATTAATCTCTGGCTATGAGTCGCCAATGCAACAGCCTGTCAAACCTGAGATTATGACCCCCTTCATTCGAGGTTTGCCAGAGTCTCTTAAACCAACAGCAATTTTTCTTCAAAAAACAATAGCATCTATCTCCTCGGTAGATAGACTTGAAAGATTTCTCGGACACACAAGAGATCAAACTGGTTCCACTGACTCCACTGACTCCTCACCTTTTACAACTCCTAGCACACAATCTAACAGCAGTTATAAACTTTGGACATGGAGTGAGGTAGCAGAGGAGTTAGTAAATTACAGTAGAAAATATGGACCAGTGAAGTACTCAGAGGACAAACCAGAAAACCCAGAGGAGTCAGGCACATTGCTTCTCCTAATGAAAAACCAGAAAAGGGAAAACAAATTTCCAGACGGCAGCAGCTGTGGTTGCTAGGGCTGAAAAGGGGAGTTCCACGAGAAGTAATGGATAAATTGCCGTATGATAAATTGGCTAAAATAATTTCCAATTGGCCCTGTCCCAAACCTATTGTGTGGGAATCATCCAACCAACAACCCAGTGCACCTCCTCTTCCACAAGCCTTGGGCAACCAGCCACAACATTCCCCAACACAGGTTTTAAGCAATGAGACACAGCATGCTCTCTCCCCGCTTCAGGGAAGTGAAACACACCAACCTCCTTTAAACTAGAAACTCCGTTTCTCGATAGTGAGCGAAGAAACGGAGACTGGATGTTTTTGAGGAAGCTCACAAAGGACCCGAGAACAGGGGACATATTGATTACAGCAATAGTTGGCCCCAAACAAATATTAATAACTTTTGTTGTGGACACAGGGGCCCAAATCAGTGCATTGAAAATCACACACGCCCAAAAGTGTGGGCTTGTTCCCAGCAAAAAACCATGTTGTGTTTTAAATGCCCTAGGAACTACAGAGTCTATGAGTATCGCTCTAGTAAAACTCACACTGCCCGGAGAAGACAACCCAATAGCTGTCCAAATGGTCATCGGAAACATTCCTGACAGTTTGTTAGGGATGGATATACTTGCTGGGAGACAATGGGAAGACTCAGAAGGCTTTCTCTGGTCTTTCGGAGCTCCCAGCCTTAACATCAGGCTGCTACAAACAGCTCCTTCCCTACCGTTCAGCAAAATCCCTTCTGTGAAACAATATCCTTTACCCTCTGGTGCTAAAGATGGCATCAAGCCAGTCATTCAGGAATTGAAAGATCAAGGAGTAATTGTTAACACTCACAGCCCTTTTAACTCACCAATCTGGCCAGTTAAAAAACCCAATGGAAAGTGGAGACTGACAGTTGATTACAGACGGCTTAATGCCAACACAGACCCTCTTACAGCAGCGGTCCCAAATACAGCTGAATTAATAATATCAATTCAGGAGAAAGCTCACTCTATTACGGCAACAATAGATGTTAAAGACATGTTTTTCATGATACCCATACAACAAGAAGATATGGACCGTTTTGCCTTTACATGGGAGGGACAGCAATATACCTTCACACGTCTACCCCAAGGGTACCGACACTCGCCCACTTTAGCCCACCATGCTTTAGCCCAAGAATTAGAAGAACTATCTAAACCTGACACTGTAGCTGTTTACCAATCCATAGATGATATTTTAGTGGGAGGGGAAGAAAGAGAAGTAGTGGAGGATGTTCAACAGAAAATAATTTCCCACTTAGAAAGCCTTGGTTTGCAGACCCCCTCAGAAAAAATACAAAAACCTTCTCAAGAAGTGAAATTTTGAGGCATCTGGTGGAAAGGAGGTATGACATGCATCCCACCAGACACCCTAACTTCTTTAGATCAAATCAAGATGCCTGAATCTAGAAAAGAACTCCAACAAGCTCTAGGACTATTGGTATTTTGGAGAAAACACATTCCAGATTTTTCAATTATTGCCAGACCTCTTGATGATTTGTTGAGAAAGGGAGTAAAATGGGACTGGAGCCCTTCTCAGGAAGAAGCATTACAATTGTTGATTTTTGAAGCCACAGCTCATCAGGCCCTAGGCCCTATCCACCCAGCAGATCCTTTTCAGGTAGAATGGGGATTTGCTACCTCAGGATTGTCAGTACATATATGGCAAAGGGGTCCTGAAGGCCCAATCAGACCTGTTAGCTTCTACTCCCGTGGCTTGAAAGATGCTGAAAAAAGATTTACAACTTGGGAGAAAGGCTTATTTGTTGTTACCCAAGCTCTCATAGAAGTAGAAAAGATCACAAGAAAACAACCAATTGTGTTGAGAGGTCCCTTTAGAGTCATTAAAATAGTGATCACAGGGACTCCACCTCCTGAAGGGGTAGCACAACGAGCCTCAGTAAGGAAATGGTATGCACAAATAGAGCATTCTAATAACATCTTTTCAATTACTGAAGGCGCTGTGAAAAATTTACCAATACAAGACACAGAGAATCTGAACAGCAGCCAAGACAAACCTGCCTCAGTTCTTAAAATAGCCCCTCCCTTCTCCCCTGAGCAAACAGCACATTCATGGTTTACTGATGCCTCAGCTAAGCGTGAAGGAAAAGTGTGGAAATACAGAGCTGTAGCTTTGCACACTTCTTCTGCAGAGCGGATCATTACAGAAGGGGAAGGCAGTGCCCAAATTGGGGAACTTAGAGCTGTTTGGAGTGTTTTCCAGAGGGAGGCACAAAACACCTCTCTTGTCTGTATTTACACTGACTCCTATGCTGTATATAAGGGCTGCACTGAATGGCTGTCTTTCTGGCAACAGAATGATTGGGAAGTTAACAGAATTCCAGTGTGGCAGAAAGAAAAGTGGCAAGAAATTTTACAAATTGCAAGTCAAGGGAATTTTGCTGTAGGGTGGGTAGCCTCTCACCAGACAGATGATAATCCAGCAGGAGAATGGAATAACAGAGCTGATGAATTAGCAAAATTAAGTCCTCTGAAAAAGGATGAAATCACTGAAGATTGGGAGCACTTATTAGAATGGCTGCATGTAAAACGACAACACACAGGTACAAAAGATTTATACAAGGAAGCTCATGCCCGGGCTTGGCCCGTTACCAGAGAAATGTGTAACACCTGCATTTCAGCCCGTGAGCAGCGTCGCAAACGGCTAGAAAGACATCCTTTGGAGGATGACCCACTACACTTGAGGACAGGTAAAGGCTTATGGGATGCATGGCAGGTAGATTACATGGGTCCCTTTAAGCAATCAGGAGGTAAACATTTTGTGTTAGTGGGGGTTGAGATTACATCTGGATTAGTTCAAGCCGAGGCATTTAAAAGGGCTACAGGGGAAAACACTGTTAAAGCATTGCAGATATGGTTCGGGACTTTCCCAAAACCACAGGAAATTCAATCTGATAATGGGTCACACTTTACTGCTAAAGTAGTACAGGAATGGGCAAAAGGTGAAGGGATAAAATGGACTTTTCACACTCCCTATTACCCTCAAGCTAACGGAATTGTAGAAAGGACTAATGGTCTTTTAAGACGACTTCTGAAACCACAAGAGGGAGGCTGGGATGGCCGGTTGCATAAAGCTGTGCAAAGTGAAAATGAAAGATGGGGGGTAAATGGGTGCGCCAAAATTACTGCTTTTTGCCCAAATCCTCTGAGCTTAATCTCCTCACAAAGAGGACCAAATGATCCCGAAAATCCAGTTCATGACCCGGGACACCCTGTTTTGGTAGACCTCCCTACGGTGGGAGAAGTACCACTTGTGTTGAAAACTTCTCTGAATAAAGTTGCGTGGATAGCATCTGATGCCTTAGGAAAAGAACATCGGATAAATACCCGCTGGATAATTCCATCATTTTAATGTTCTGCCCTTAGGTGGCAGATTTTTCTGTGTTTTGCTATTGCAGGAGAACTCCGAGGGGACACTTCAAGTGACATGAAAACAAAATAACCATGTTAACATTATTAATACTTCTCTGTATCCTGCCACACTCCCATGGCCAGGAGCCAGCTGAGTGGCCGTGGTCTGAAGACACTGTTAGATATCCCAGTACTCAAGAATCACATCCCAGAAGTCGTCACCTGAACCTGGCAACCTCAGGGTATCATGGTGGTCCACGTGAGTGGGGATGGGATAAGAATGAACGGGTTACAACTCTAAATGGTACAGTTGGTTTGGGGATATTTTTGTGGGCGGATGTTGGGATCGGGATTGTGTGGGGCTGGGTGGGTGGGATGTGGTTTGATAGTAAATCAAACTTGGAGAGTTCTTGATCACATGGACTGGGATCACATGGACTGGGATTTCACAGGCTGGACCATCTGGATCAGAACCATAGAAACTGGGATCATCTGGACCGGGGTGGCGGCCTCGGAACGATGCGAACCGAGGCGGTCCCGCCCGGCCCAGGGCAACCTCCCCGTCCCTCCCAGTCCCGCCCGGCGGCGCGGCCAAAACTCCCCGCAGCGAACGCGGCGGTCCCGGAGCGATCCTGGAGCCGATCCCGGAGCGATTCCGGGTCCGATCCCGGTCCCTGTTTCGGCCTCGGTCTCAGTCTCGGTCCCGGAGCGCTCCCGGTGCTGATTCCGGTCGCGGTGCCGATCTCGATCCCGGAGCGGTGCCAGTCTCGGTGCCAGTGCCGGTTCCAGTTTCAGTCCTGGTCTCAGTCTCGGTGTCGGAGCGGTGCCGGTGCCGTTTTTGGTCCCGGAGTGCTCCCAGTGCCAATCGCAGTCCTGGTCCCGGAGCGGTGCCAGTCTCGGTGCTGGTTCCGGTGCCGGTCTCGGTCTCCATCCCGGAGCGCTCCCGGTCTGGGTTCTGGCCGCAGTCCTTGGAGCAGTCCTGGTGCCGGTGCCGGTTCCGAAGCGCTCCCGGCGCCGGTCCCAGTGTCGGTGTCAGTCTTGGTTCCGGTACCAGTTCTGGTGCCGGTTTCGGTGTCGGTCCCACAGTGCGGGTCCCGGAGCGGTGCCGGTCTCGGTTCCGGTGTCGGTCTCGGTCTCGGTGCCGGAGATTTTAGGGTCTTTTGGGTGATTTTAAGCCAAACCGGGCCCTTTTAGGACCGCGCGTTCTCTTGACCCCGCCCATTCCCCCTCAAAATTCCCGCCGTTTCCTGGACCCCGCCCCTTTCCCCTCCCAGTTCCCGCCCTTTCTCTGACCCCGCCTCGTTCCATTCGTTCCCCGCCCTTTCATTGGCCACGCCTCTTTTTCCCGTGGGCCCCGCCCATCTGCTGGCGCGTTCCGTCCGGCGCATGCGCAGACGACCCAGAGGTGGCTCTCCCGGGCGCCGCCATCTTTGTTCCCGGTCCCCCGAGCCGGCTCCGGCGTGTCCGAGACCTGCGGTGGGGGAATGGGGGTCTATAAGGGATCTATAGGGGATCTCTAGGGGATCTATAGGGGTCTGAGAGGACCTGGAAGTCTCCTTAGAGGATTTGGTGGGGGATCTGCAGGAGATTTGGGGCGGTCTGTAGGGGCTTTGGGGCGGTCTGGGGATCCCTAAAGGGGGCTGGGCGGGTCTCGGGGCTCTATCGGGGTCTGGGGGCTCTGTAGAGGGTCCAGCGGGGTCCGTAAAGGGGGTCGGGGCGTCCCTAAATGGGGTCTGGGGGTCTGTGAGGGATTTGGGGGGTTTCTGTGGCGTTTTGGGGGGTTGGGGGGTCTGTAGGGGATCTCTAGGGGTCAGCGGGAGCCTGTAGCGGGTCCGGAGAGGTCTAGGGGTGTCTGTGGGTCCCTGTGGGGGATTTGGGGGGTCTGGGGGGGTCTGGAGGTCCCCAGGGGGGTCTGAGGGGATATGTAGGGGCTCGATAGAGGGTCCGGGGGCGCCTGGGGGACCCTATAGGGGATCTGGGGTTCTCTGCATGGGATGTGAGGGGGTCTGGGGGAGTCTTGGCATCTCCATAGTGGAGTTTTGGGGCCCATAAAGGAAATTTTGTGAATTTTTGGCTCTGTACAGCTAATTCTTGGAAATTTGGGGTCCAAATTGGGCAATTTTGGGCGCTCTATTGGGATTTTTTTTTTTGAATTTTGGGGCCTCTGTTAGGAATTTTGGAGGAATTTTGGAGGAATTTTGGGTCCAAACGCAGGAACTTGTGGAATTTCGGGTCAAAGGGTGGGAATTTTGGGTAATTTTGGGTCCTAACTTGGGAATTTGGGGAATTCTTTTTCCTAGATATCCTCTTCAAGTTCTCGGTGAGTGGCAGCACGGCACGGGCAAGTCCTGCCTGCTGCACAACTTCATTGAGAGCAAGTGTAGGAATTTCTGTGAATTTTCAAGGATTTTGGCAGTTCTAGGGGGTCGTGGGATTTTTGGGAATTTTGGAGGGATTTTTTTTCATTTTGGGGGACGTCTTGTGTATTTTGAGGGGATTTTTGAGGTATTTTTAGGACTTTTGGGGTGGTGTTTTTGCATTTTTAGAGTGTTTTCTGTTGCTGTTTGCGGGCTTTGGGGAATATGTTGGGAATTTTGAGAAATCTGAGGAGTTGGGGGATTTTTAGATAATTTTGGAGAATTTTTGGGGAGTTTGGGGGGTTTTTAAAATATTTCTGGACATTTTTAGGATTTGGATTTTTTGGTTTTTTTCTTTTATTTTCTGGGTGATTTTTGTTGGTGTTTAGGGAAATTTTTGGACTTTTTTGGGGATTTGGGAAATTCTGGGTAGTCTGGGAAATTTTGGGAATATTACTGGAATTTTTGCAGGCATTTTCTGGGTTTTTTTCTTTTTTGAGCTATTTTGAGGCTTTTTTCAGTTTGTTTTTTTCTATAGTTTTCCTTTTGTATGCAGTTTTGGGGGGATTTTTTTTTTTTAAATTTTTTGGGAATTCTGTGTCTCCGGGCGCTCCCCCATCCTGCGGCATTTTGGGCAATTTTCTGTCACTCTTGGGTCATTTTTGGTCACGCTTTGGGTCATTTTCAGCCGTATTTTGTAATTTCAGTGGCATTTCTAGTCAGTTTGGGGTCATTTGGGGGCCATTTTGTGGCCATGTTCTGTCACTTTTCGGGCATTTTTGGTCTCTTTAGGGGCGTTTTTGGTGCGGTTCGAGCCATTTTTTGCCGGTCTCAGTCCCGGTCTCCGGGCGGTGCCGGTCCCGGTGCCGGTCCCGGTGCCGGTCTTGGTCCCGGAGCGCTCCCGGCGCCAATCTCGTTCTCAGTCCCCGTCCCTGGGCGGTGCCAGTCTCGGGGCTGGTTCCGCTGCCGCTCTCGGTCCCGCTCTCGGTCCCAGTCCCGGAGATTTTAGGCGGGTTTGGGTAATTTTAGGCCAAACTGGGCAGGTTTAGGGTGGATTTTCGGCCCCTTTGGATGATTTTAGGCCAAATCTGGTGGGTTTTAGGGTGGGCTTTAGGTACATTTCATTGATTTTAAGCCAAACCAGGTCTTTTCAGGGTTGATTTTACGCCCTTTTTAGGAGTTTTAAGGGGATTTTTTGCCATTTTGTGTGGATTTAAACCAGTCGGGGCAATTTTAGACGATATTGGTTGGTTTTAGACCCCTTTAGATGATTTTATCCCCAACGGGCTGATTTTAGACCGAACCCTGTGGCTATAGGGTGGCTTTTAGTGCCCTTTGGGTGATTTTAGGCCACTTTGTGGGGATTGCAGGCCTCTTAGGGTGATTTGAGGCCAAACCTGATCCGTGTTAGGGTGGATTTTAGGCTCTTTTGGAGAAATTTAGGCGCATTTTGGTGATTTTAAGCGAACCCGGGCGGTTTTAGGACCGCGGGTCGCCTTCGCCCCGACTCTTTCCCCTCACGATTCCCGCCCTGTCCTTGACCCCGCCCCTTTCCCGCCCCAGTTCCCGCCCTTTCCTTGGCCCCGCCCTCCCAGTCCGGAGTCAGGCACGGGGGAGGAGGAGGAGGAGGGAGGGAGGAAGAGGCGCAGCGGCGGCAGGAGCGGGAGGAGAAGACGAGGGGAGGGAGCGGCGGCTCCAGCGCTCCCTGAACTGGCGGCACCGCCGGGATCATCGCCCCCATCCCGCAGGTGGCCGGGGAGGGGGAGCTCGCCCCAAATATCCCGGGAGGTCCCTGGGTTTGGGGTTTGTTGGGGGGATGTTTGGAGCTCGCGGGGATCCAAAGCCGAGCAGCAGATGCCCCTCGGGGGGACATCGGGCGCTCCCCGGGAGGTGTTTTTGGGGTGTCCCGGTGTCGGCAGAGCCCCGGCGGTGGCGGGGGGACACGGGTTTGGGGAGCCCGGGAGAGCCGCCGCTTCCCTGAGCGGGAGCCCAGAGAGAGGAGAGCCCAGAACCGCAAAGCGGGGACCCTGAGAGGGGGGGGACCCCTGGGATTGCCGGGACCCCGTTAGGGGCTGGAGGGGCGGGATGGCCGGGAAGGGGGTTCGGGAGTCGCGGTGCTGGAAGTGGCTGCTCCCGGTGTAAGCCCAGTCACTCCCAGTATCCGTAGGTGGGGAGACAGAAGAGGGGGGAGCTTTAAGGGTTCCTGGGACTCCCAGCAGCCCGGGGAGGGTGGGGACTGAATAGATGAGGGACCCCAATAAAAGTGTGACCCCCCAACAGCGTGGACAGGGGGGAACTAGTTTGGGCCTTGGAGCTGCAGGTGGACACAGGCAGCTGCTTCTGCTCCCTCTGTGTGTCCCCGTGTTCAGCAGTGCTGCTCCATCAGTCTGTGCCCAGCAACGGGGAAAAGCCTCAGCCCTGCAGGGCCAGCGGGAAGGGAGCTGCTCCATACAGGAACAGGGAACAAAGGAAACACATTCTTTAGGATGTGTTTTCTGTTAAAAAAAAAAAAAAGGATGAAAAAAAAAGAGAAAAGAGAAAACCGGAAAAAATACAAAAGATAAAAACTGCCCCAAAACCGTGTAGTTAAAAGTCTTCCATAAGTGTGGATTAAAAAGATGTAAGTGATGTTTTGAAATGAGAACTCAGTTGCTTTGTAAATGTGCTCATGGCAAGGATTCATCAGCTGCATTCTTTTGCAGATGTTGGAATTATTTCCTAATATGAAGTAAATTTAAACTTAAAGCAATAGGAAATTGAAAGATGGATTGTGCACAACTGCATCTTGAGTGTAAAAATTTGGCAGTTTGAAACTTGGAGCAAAAGTGTTGCAAATGAAAGTTTTAAATCCCAATGGATTGTGTGACAGCAGTTTTTCCTATACTATGTGTTGCAGCCCAAGGATTTCATCAGTGGGGTGGTGGGTGCTTTTAGCTTTGTCCTGGGCCACTCTGGGATGTCATGAAACAGGACTTCACCTGCCACCAGCCCGCGTTTCCCTCTGCCACCCCAGCTCCGTGGACCTTGTGTCCCCCAAAGCAGACACAAAGTTTTCCTGCTGCTCTCCCTTTGCACAAATCCACAGAGAGCTGGGATTGTTCCAAGTCTTGTCTCTCCATTGTGCCACATTCCTAAAGAACCAGCAGCCCATCCCGATGAATACAGCGAGTTACACTGATGGTTGTCAGCTCCATTTCCTGCCTAGAAATCCTGAAACTGCTTCTAAATGCTGCTCTCCTCAGCTCTTAGACACCTACTCACACAAAGCTGGGAAAAAATCCCCTGGCTTCCAGCTTGCAAGTGAGCCAAAGTTAGAGCTCTGTGGAAAATCTCTATCCATCCCTATCCTTTTAATACATCTGTATGTGGGGTGTGCATGGATGTGTCTTGTATAGAAAGGAAGGAGTGCACAAGCACCATGCCTGACACTTTCCCTCTCTGTGTTCATTCCATACCCATAGGTACAAAGACATAATGGAAACCCTGGCGCAGACAGAGCCTTCTGTGCATGGATACAGAGACATCCAAGAGCCCCTTGGTCATCCTGCTGGAAGGACGACAAAAAGGGAGTGGGAACTCAGCAGTGAGGAGAGCTGAGGGCTGGAGAGCAGCTCTGAATGACACTAAAATGTCTCTGGGCCACTGAGACATTGCTACTCTTCAGCCAGTGCCAGTCCCTAAGCCTGGGACTCAGTCTTCCTCATGCTGAGGGGCACCAAGAAAGGCAACAGTGTGATGGAGACTGGCATGGGCTGGGAACTCACTGGGGAAAAATAGAGAGCATTGTGAAGGAAAAGGCAGGTGGAGGACAGAACTGTTCAGAGAAGAGCTGAGCTACAGCTTGAGCAAGCTTAAAAATGTCATTTGGGGCCATCCCAGATTGATTTCATTTCAGAAGGTATTGAAGAAGTTTATTTTTTGGGCGGTATCATGTTTTCTCTTGGAGATGTACACTCTGCAAACTTGAGCCGCATTGCCAAAATGCTCAAGGCAAGTCTCTGCTGCAGGGCACACCGTTTCTTCTTTGGCTGATCCCGGCCCGGTGCTGAGCCCAGCAGAGCCCTGGCAGAGCCCAGAGCAGCCTCAGCACCCGCAGAGCCCGGCTGCAAGGACAGAAACCAGAAACCGCCCGTCAGCTGAAGGCTCCTGTGCCCTTGTCCCAGCCGCCCGCGGTGCCCAGGCCACGCTGGCCGTGCTCAGGGCTGGGCCCAAAGCTGCCCATCATTGCTAGCAGGACGTGTGCCCAGCCTGCAGCCAGCCACGGTGCATCCAGCCCTCAGCAGCTGCCCAGAGCAAGATGCTCCTGTGCTGGCTGCCATCTCCCAAAAGCTCTTACCCCACCCGTGCCAAGAAGACGGGGACCCACCTCACGCCATCCGCCGCTGGAAGAAAAGCTGCTCCCAAACCACGTCCTCAGCCTTCTCCTAGGGCGCGGCCCACCCACGCCACAGCTGGTCCCAAGCACTTCCCAATCCAGACTGGACACCACCTAGAACACTTCCTTTAGAAAAACAAACAACAAATTAACAGACAAAAAGGGGAAACAAGGGAAAAGTTAAAAGATGTGATCTCTGTCAGGGGCTTGAGGAAGGGCCAATTCCGACATGCTTGGGAAAAACCCACCTACCAGTGAGGGAAGCCCGTGCTTTCACTCTTCCCCCCTGCACTGCCCCCCAAAATAATGGTGATCCTAAAGCAAACAAGGGCAGTGGAGCAGCCCAAGCCCTTCCTTGCCTGCCAAGCAAAGCAGCCCATGGACAGGCTCTGGAGTCCCACCTCTGCTCCCACCTTGGGGGTTTGTTTGTGTCGGGCTGGCTGCCCCAGCCCCAGCCCAGGGCACGGTGGGTGGTGGGGGCTGTTGGCAGGGCCAGGAGCCAACTCCCATTTCGTAACCACCCCAGCCTGTGCCCCCAGCCCTGCCAAAAAGCAGCTTGGCAGCCCACTGAACAATCAGTTGGACCTGCCCCAGCAAAGGGAGGAACCTGTGGTTCCTGGACAGGCCGTGCAATGCCCAAATCTGGGAGCATCCCCCTGTGCGTGGACTCATCTGCAAATTGGCTGTGGAGCCTGGCTTTGAAGAAGATGCCAGAATCGAAGTCAATCATCTTCACCTTTGTGGTGGCCAGGTCCCAGAAGAGGTTTTCATCCTTGATGCTGTCCTCGCTGTCTCCAGCAGCAGCAGCCCCACATTGTCCAGCTTCTCCAGGGGCTCCTTCTCGTTCCCTGGGGGTGAGACCAGGCTCTCAGGGCTCTGCCCAGGGCCCCAGCTGTCAGTGAACCAGGACAAGCAAAACCAGCCTGGATGGCAGCCACCAGTGCTGGGCAGAGCAGCTCGGCTCCAGCACGAGGGCTGCCTGTGCCCATCCCATGAGCCCTGCGCAGTGACACAGGCAGGACAAAAAGTCTGGGTTGCTCTGCTTCTGATCGCCAAGGCATGTGTGCAGCTGGAACTTACCAGGGCCCTGCATCAAAGTGTGCCTGTGGCTCTCTCCCTTCTTCTAGGGCAGATGAGTATCCTGCATCCAAGGATCACAGAACAGGTCTTCTAATGAGGGCCTGTCCAAGGAGTGCACTGATAAACACCACCTGATCAGATCTTGGCAATCTGGGGAGAGAAACCAGAAGCCGCCAGTCAGTTGGAGAAAGCTCCTGTCCCACTATTCCCATGCCCAGGCCATGCTGCATGTGCTCAGAGCTGGGCCTAAACTTTCCCACCCATTCCCTGTTTTGGAGGAGATCAGGAGAGCAGGACATGTGCCACCTCCTCAGCAGCTGCCAGAGCAGGATGCTCACAAGCCAACTGCTGTTTCCCAGCACCGGTATTCCCCCCGTGCCCAGAGATGAGCATCCACCTTGAGAGAGCCGTTGTGGCAGGGAGAGCTGATGGCCCCAGCTGATCTTCTGACCCCTCCTGAAAGGGTGTCTTCCACAGACCATCTGGTGCAGCAGGATGCCCAGGGACCAGATGGTAGCTGGCTCGCCATAGTACCAGCCACAGTGGGTCCATTCCGGGGGGCTGTAGGATGGTGTTCCTATGGAATACAGATGGAGTTCATCAGGGGGATGCTGCTGCTCCCAGAGCCTGGCCCCAGCATCCCTGGGCATGCGGGGGCTGCACCAGTGGCACGTGGGGTGACCTGCTGCTCTCTCACCAGCACCAGTGACTTGTTTACAAACTCAGGGTTGGAAAAAAAGCTACTAGTGTCGGAAGGGGGCAGCGGAAGCCGTGGCAAGGCCTGGCCATGACATCCAAAGGAAAAACCCACTCGGCGCCGGGGAAAAACCATGCCCTCATCCTCCCTGCCTGCATTGCCCCAAAAAACATTATGAAGCCAGGGCAAATAAGGCAGGCAGAGCAGCCCAAGCCCATTCTTGCCTGCACACCAAACTGGCTGCTGCACTGCTTCTAGCCCCCGCTTCTCTGCTACTCTCACCCACAGGTGTTTTTGTCGAGCTGCCTGCCCCAACCCCAGCGCCAGTCCTGGGCAGAGTGGCTGGCAAAGGCTGCCAGCAGGGCTGGAAGCTGGCCCCCCACACACCCCTGCTCAAAAGCCACCTGGCTGAAGACTCAGTGCCGTGTCTGGCAGCAAAAGGGAGAGTCCCTGCTGCCACACCCAGGCTGGGCCATGAGATGCTGGGACCGGGAGCACAGTCCTGCGTGGGCTCACCTGCAAATTGAGTGTATGCTGTCTTTTGCAGGTAGGTGCCACAGCCAAAGTCAATCAATTTGGCCTGCCCGGTAGCCAGGTCAACCAAGATGTTCTGGGGTTTGATGTCCCTGTGCAGGACCCCGCAGCTGGTGCAGTGCCGCACAGCTTCCAGGACCTGGCGGAACAGCTCCCGCGCCACCTCCTCGGACAGGAACCTCCGTGCCCGAATGAAATGCTGGAGGTCCTGACACCGCTCCGGGCGCTCCAGCACCATCACGATGTCGTTGGAGAGCTCCACCCACTCCAGCAGCTGGACCACACCAGGGAAGCCAGTGGAGACCCTGTCCAGCAGCACGATCTCCAGCGGTGCGCTGGTGCCGTTGGGCTGTGGGAGGACCACGATGCCGTCAGTGGGGCTGAGGCCCTGCCAGGGGTGGGGAAGCGCTCACCCTGCCCGGGATGTTCTGCACCCTCCAGTGGCCGCACGCCCGCTCTCCCTCGAGGCGTCCTGGCGGATTCCACCCTGCCGGGCCTCGGCTCGTCCCCGCCCGGCACGCCCCGGCTTCTCCCGCTGGCCCCCGCTCACTCACCAGCTCTCCCCAGTGCTGGACACGGTTCCGTGGCACCCTTTTGATGGCCACCTGCAAGGCAAGGGGAGCAGCGGGCTGAGCTCACCGCCCGCCCTGCCCAGCCCCATCCTCTTCCTCCTCCTCCGCCCTTCTCCTCCTCCTCCTGCACCCCCTCCTCCTGCGCCCGCCGCTCACCGGGGCGCCATCCGAAAGCCGCGTCGCCGCGAAGACAGTTCCGAAGCCGCCGCGCCCCAGCAGCGAACCCAGCCGGTACAGCTCCTGGAGGCCCTGCTGCGCCTTCCCTGCCGGAGAGACGCGGCTGTCAGCGCTCGGCCTGGGGCCAGGAACGGCCCCTGAGCGCCCCTCAACCACCCCAGGCCGGGCATCCCCAGGCGTTCGCTCCTGGGAAGGCGACACTGGCGGCTCGGGGCCGGCGGCCGCGCCGGCCAGCGGCGGAGCTCGGGCCGGGGAAGGCGCAGCGCAGGCGGCGGGAGCGGCCGCGCCGCGTGTGTCCGCGGGGCCCGGGAGGGGCCGGGGCCGGGCTCGGAACAGGCGGAGGCAAAGCGCGGCGATACTGTCCCTGGCCCAGGCACCGATCCCCGCCCAGCACCGCCATCGCCAGGACAGCCAGAGGCGGGCGGAGGCGAGAGCGCGGTGGGAGGCCCGGGGGCGGGGACGGGGCAGCCCCGCCCGGGGCCGGGGGCGGGCCGGGGGCATGGCCCGGCCCTGCAGGGGAGAGGGACACTGGGAGAGGAGGGGGACACCGGGACAGGGAGACTGGGCGCGGGTGTGGGACTGCAGGAGAGGGAGAGGAGAAGCAGGAGGGAGTCGCAAGAGGAGCTTTTTTTTTTTTTTGCTGCTGCCGCTGCTGCCGCTGCTGCCGCTGCTGCCGCTGCAACTGAAGCCCCGGGGCCGTTTTTCCCCGGGTCCGTTTGTCCGTTGCCCGCTCAGCCCCACGCCGAGCCCCGCGCGGCCCGGGGGCAGCCCCTGAGCCTTCCAAACACGGGAACTTTGCCCCGTTGAGCCAAGACCCAGAGCCTTGACTCCTGCACTGTGGCAGAGCAATCCCCTTGGCTGCTGCTGTGCATTGTCCCTGCTGAGGGTCACACACTGTCAGAGAACATTCCTTGAATGCAGAATTCGTACCTGGCCCAAGCACTGCACTTGCGTCTCCAGCATTGCTTTCCAAGAAAAACGGGGGTAGGCAAATTGTGTGTAGCTCATGGTATTTTACAGCGTCTAAAACTTGCCAAGTCATGGATCTTAGAGGTGAGATCCATTTGTAGTTAATGGAATGGAGAAGTAGTGCAAAATGGAAAAAGGGAGCATAGAAATAAATAGAGAAAACCATCTTGGATTGGTTCTTTCCATTTTTGTTTCATTTTTTAAAAGCTGTTTCAGCTTTCCCAGAATCTTCTCCACAGTCCTGTCTGCTCTTTCCAAGAACCCTTCCTGGAGAACGAGCTGCAGCTTCTGTCACTAAATGTCCTACCAACGGCAGCAAGTTTGTGAAGGAAAATAAAAAATGGTTTTACAAATATATTAACGGCAAAAGGAAGGCTAAAAACCGACCTTTGTTCTCTGCTGGATGTGGGAGGGAACTTAGGAACTGCAGATGAGGCGATGGCAGAAGTGCTTAACGCCTTCTTTGCCTCAGTCTTTAGTGGGAATATGGCTTGTCCTCAGGACAGCTGCCCTCCTGGGCTGGTAGATGGTGTCAGGGAATAGAATGGTGCCCCTGTTATCCAGGAGGAGGCAGCCAGAGAACTGCTGAGCCAAATCGATGTTCACAGATCTGTGGGCCCAAGTGGGATCCACCACAGGGTGATGAGGGAGCTGGCAGATGAGCTTGTGAAGCCGCTCTCCATCATTTACCAACAGTCCTGGCTCACTGGTGAGGATCCGGAGGACCGGAAACTGGCCAGTGTGACAGCCATTCACAAAAAGGGTGGGAAGGAGGAACTGGTAAATAGAGGCCAGTTAGCCTGACCTCAGTACCCGGTAAGGTCACGGAGCAGTTTATATTGAGTGTCATCATGCAGCACCTACAGGACGGCCCGGGTATCAGAGCCAGCCAGCACGGGTTTAGGAGGGGCAGGTGTTGTTTGACCAACCTGCCTCTTCTATGAACAGGTGACCTGCGTGGTGGATGTGGGACAGGCTTTGGATGTTGTCTGTTTGGACTTCAGCAAGGCCTTTGACACTGTCTCCCACAGCACACTCCTGGGAAAGCTGGCGGCCCACGGCTTGGACAGGAGCACTCTTTGCTGGGGAGGCAAAGGCAGAGGGTGGTGGGGAATGGCGCCGCATCCAGCTGGCAGCCGGTCACCAGTGGTGTTCCTCAGGGGTCTGTTCCTCGGGGCTCCTGGACTCAGCCCCAAATCCACCGGATAAAAAACCACCGAAATCCCCGCGGAGCTCTTGGTCTTCCTTCAGTTGTCTTCAAGTCTCCATGGCTTGTGCAGCTGCGTGGAATCAGTTCGGAATTCTCTTAAGGAGGAAGATATCAAAGCGCACCTCGTGATTTTTGGTTTTTTAATTGCAGGAGTATTTTTTTTATTTTTCATTTCATTGAAGAGTTGACTGAAGCATTCTTTAGGTGATCTTGGTTCTGAATGTCTCCTTAGGAGTTCTGAGCACAGCGAAGAATGAGCCCCTTGCAGGCTGACCCTGTTTGGACAACCTGCTTCTCACCCAACCTCACCACGTGTGACATCACCCACCTTGGACTGCGCTCCCAAAACATAAAAGAAAATTCAGCATTTTTTAATAAAAACAAACTTATGTAAATAATAAAATTAGAAATTTATTTTTCAGTTTTATAATAACATTTTTCTATATTTTATTACCTAATTTTTATATTGACATTAAAAAATCAATATATTTTTAGGAACAAAAAAAGCTATTGGTCATTGGTTCTAAGTAACACACTTCCCTTCATGAATTGCTTGACCACTACTGGCAATTGATTTCTTCTTCTTCATGCTGATTTGCTCTGTTTTTAGTCCTTTTGTCATCTTCTTTAGCATTTTCTCAGACAGGGTAAAAGGGGCCACTTTGGGGTTCATGGAGACATTTCTGGGGCACATTTGGGGCAGGGAATTTGGAGAGAACTTGAGGGTCTGGAGGACACATTTGGGAAGCGGGTGGACACTTGGAGGGGCACTTAGGGATTCTGTCGGACAATTCGGGGTCCAGGGGGGCACTTGGAGGTCAGGGAGGGGAATCCGGGGCCCTTCGGGGTCCGGGCGGGCACCTGGGGGGCTCTGAGGGGACTCTCTGTGGCGCAGGGGATGATGGGAGTTGTAGGCGCGGGTAGAACAGGGTTGAACGGCGCCGCGGAGCATCACGGGAGGTGGAGGCGCAGCTCCAATGGCTGTCGGCGGGGCGCGGGGCATGATGGGAGATGGAGTCACGGCTGGAGTAGCGCTCCGAGTGCGCCGCGGAGCATGCTGGGAGCTGTAGTCCCGGAAGTGGCTCGAACGGGGCGTCTGGGGCTCCGGGAAGGCGCTTTGGGGACACTTTTGTGTCCGAGCCGGGGTTTGAGGTCCTCGGGGGGAACGTGTACGGCTCGGGAGCACTTGCGGGGAGCTTGGGGAGCTGTCACCGAGCTCTCTAGGGCGCGGGGCGGGGCAGGAGTTTTTAGGCGCAGAACCGTGTTCCGAGGGGCTCCGAGGCCAGGGGGGATGATTGGAGATGAATTCCCTGAAGTCGCTCTAAGGGGAATCTGTGGGGTCGGAGCGTTCAAGGGATCCGGGGACGCTTTGGGGGCGGGCGAATGGGCGCTGAGGGAACAGTTGGGGATCCTGGAGGGGCTGGGGGACACTTGTTCACTTCAACGTGTTTATTTACTTATGAAACATACGTATTGTATTTAAAACTTAATATTCCATAGGTATGGGTTCTATAGGCGTAGATATCAATTAGCCTAAGTGCAAAACCTAATATTCCATGTAAGAATGATGTTCTCTACTGTTAAAAGCAAAATTAACCAAAACAAACAAAAAGGAGAGGGTTAACCATTAATGAGAAAGGAACAGAAAAGGTTGTTATGCCACTGTAAACTTTCACTCTGAGTCTACATTTCAAATGATACAGGTGACCCATCTGAAGGAGGATTTCTCCTCAGGAGAAATGTCTTTCTAAAAGTTTCCTTTGTTGCCAGGAGCTGCCTCTGTGCCAGGAGCCCGGCCCAGCTCAGCAGCACAGAAACAGCACAAGGACTTGAACGACCCTCCCGTGGATTTGGTGTTTCCATTCAACTCTGTCCCTGAAAGAGTGTTCCAAAAACTTCTCAAGAGCTCAAAGGTAAATTAAAACACTGAAGTTTTTTGCCGTTTTAATGGGACACACAGAGAGACCCAATGGAGAAAGTGTCCCCAGGTTCCATCACTGCAGGCACTGGTGACAGGTGGGGACAGACAAGGCAAAGGTGTCTCTGGTGCTGAGCAAACCTGGATGTGTTCCATGAATCCAAAAGGCCAAGGCCTGAGCCCCGGCCCCTGGCAAGGCAGGGATCTGTGGGGCAGGGATCTGTGGGGCAGGGAACTGTGGGTCAGGGCTCTGTGGGTCACAGATCCGTGGGTCAGGGCTCTGTGGGTCAGGGCTCAGCCGTGGGTCAGGGCTCTGTGGGTCCGGGATCTGTGGGTCCGGGCTCTGTGGGTCAGGGCTCAGCCGTGGGTCACAGATCCGTGGGTCAGGGCTCAGCCGTGGGGCTCACCGTGGCAGGGGTTGCTCAGGAGGTCACTCGGGGGGCGCCGGATCCTATGGGGCGGCTCCAGCGGCTCCTGTGGGGCAGAGACGGGGGCGGGACAATCTGTGGGGCAGGAGCCATCTGGGGGGCGGGGATGGGATCTGTGGGGCGGGATTTGGGATTCGGGATCTATGGGGCAGAGGGGGGATCCCTCAAAATTCCCACAAAAATCCCCAAATTTCCCAAAAACTCCAAATTTCCCCCCCAAAAAATTCCAATTTTTTCCTCGAAAAAATTCCCAAAATTTTCCCCCAGAATTCCCAAAATTTCCCAATTTTTCCCAATTTTTCCCAATTTTTTCCCAATTTTCCCCCATTTTTCCCAATTTTTTCCCAATTTTCCCCCATTTTTCTCAATTTTTCCCAATTTTTTTTAATATTCCGCACGTTTCCCACAGAATCCTCAAAAAATTCCCCCAAAATTCCCCAAAATTTTCCACAAAAAGTCCCAAATCTTTCAAATCCCCCCAAATGTTCCCAATTTTTTTCCAATTTTCCCAAATTTTGGGGTTTTTCCCCCAAATTTCCCCAAAAATCCCCCTAAAAACGACCCCAAACCATCAAAAAATCCCAAAATTTTCCTGATTTTCCCACAAAATCCCCTAAAAATTCCCCCCAAAATCCCCAAATTCCCAATTTTCACCCCAAATCTCCCAAAATTTCCCCAAAATTCTCCCAGATTTCCCAAATCCTCCATTTTCCCCCCAGAATTCCCCTAAAAACGACCCCCAAAATCCCAAATTTCCCCCAAATTCTCAAATTTTCACCCCAAATTTCGGGGTTTTCCCCCCAAAACTTTCCGACCTCGAGGGCCACCGGTGGGCGCTCTGCGGGGAGAGAATTTGCCAGATTTTGGGAAAATTTGGGGGAATTTTGGGGAGTTTTGAAGGAATTTTGGGAGAATTTTGAGGATTTGGGGTCATTTTGGGGCAAATTTGGGGGAATATTTTGGGAAATTTGGGAGAATTTGGGGGAAATTTCAGGTAATTTGGAAAAAATTGGGGGGAAATTTTGGGGGATTTTGGGAGGAATTTGGGAAAAAAATTGGGACTTTTTGGGGGAAATTTGGGGGGTTTTTTCCGGAAATTTTGGGGTTATTTGGGGGAATTTTGGGAAAATTTGGGAATTTTAGGGGGAAATTCGGGGGATTCAGAGGAATTCGGAGAAGGAATGGTGAAATCCTGGGAATTTTTGGACCATTTTGGGTCATATCGGGAGAAATTTTGGTTGATTTGGGAGGGAAATTTGGGAATTTTGGGGGACTATTTGGGACTTTTGAGGAAATTTTGGGAATTTTTTTTGATTTTGGCTAAATTTGGGAGAATTTGGAGGATTTTTGAAAAAATTTTGAGAATTTTGGGGAATTTTTGACAAAATTTTGGGAAATTTTTTTGGATTTTGGTAAAATTTGGGGAATTTTTGAGGAAATTTTGGGAATTTTTGTGGGCTGTTTTTGGGGGGAAATTCAGGAGAATTTTGGTCGATTTTGGGGGGATTTGGGGACAATTTTGGGGGAGATATTTGGGGAATTTTGAAGAATTTTGAGGGATTTTTGAAGAAATTTTGGGAATTTTTGGGGGGATTTTGGTAAAATTTGGGGATTATTTGGGACTTTTGAGGAAATTTTGGGAATTTTTTTAGATTTTGGGGAAATTTGAGGGGAATTTTGGGGATTTTTGGGGAAATTTGGGGCGGATTTTTGGGGGGGGAAATTCGGGACAATTTTGGGGTCATTTGGGGCCTCGGTGTATCCCGTCGTGCCCCGCGGCGCCGCTTTGCTCCTCAGCGTACAAATGACGTCACCCGCGTTTATTTCGCCTCTCATTTGCATAAATTTACATAAGGCTGGCGCCTCGGTGAGGTGGGCGGGGTCAGAGCCACGCCCAGGTGCCTCCCAGTACAAACCAGTAACTCCCAGTCCCCGTGGTCAGTGACGTCATTCGCATTTATTTGTGCTCCCATTTACATAAATTTGCATATCGGCGCAGTGGGCGGGGTCAGAGCCGTGTTGGCCCCTCGCACTCCCTCCCAGTACAACCCAGTAACCCCCAGGGCCCGCCCAGTTTGCCCCGCCCTTGTTGTCACTCCATATAAGGGAATGGGGCATGGCCTGACGAGGGGCGTGGTCAGTTCACCTTTTGGGGGGGCAAAGGTTACACCACGCCCAGAAACCCCGAAACCAGTTTAAACCAGTATAAACCAGTAACCCCCAAACCCACTCCCAGTCCATCCCAGTATAAACCAGTGACCCCAGACCCACTCCCAGTTCATCCCAGTATAAACCAGTGACCCCAAACCCACTCCCAGTCCATCCCAGTATGAACCAGTGACCCCAAACCCACTCCCAGTCCATCCCAGTATAAACCAGTGACCCCAAACCCACTCCCAGTCCATCCCAGTATAAACCAGTGACCCCAAACCCACTCCCAGTTCATCCCAGTATAAACCAGTGACCCCAAACCCACTCCCAGTTCATCCCAGTATAAACCAGTGACCCCAAACCCACTCCCAGTTCATCCCAGTATAAACCAGTGACCCCAAACCCACTCCCAGTTCTTTCCAGTATAAACCAGTGCCCCTCAGTCCCCGTCCCAGTGCCCTCACCTGTCCGTACTGGTTTGAACTGGGATCTCTCGATGCTCGGTGGCCTCCAGGGAGTGCCTCAGCACCAGGGCCTGGCGCTGGGGGACCCTGGGAGTTACTGGTTTATACTGGTTTGTACTGGTTTGTACTGGGTTATACTGGTTTGTACTGGTTTGGGGGTTTTCCTTACTGGTTTGTACGGGGAGGGGGTTTAGGGGTCACTGGGATGAAGTGGGATGAACTGGGAAGGGATTTGGGGTGACTGATTTGTACTGGTTTATACTGGTTTGGGGTTTTTCTTTACTGGTTTGTACTGGTTTGTACTGGGAGGGGGTTTGGGGTTTTTTGGGATTTTTGGGGAGAATTTTGGGGATTTTGGGGCATCAAAAATCCCAATTTTGAGTCGGAATTTTGGGTGAATTTGGGGGATTTTGGGGCTTTTAAAATCCAAATTTTTAGTGGGAATTTTGGGGTGAATTTTGGGGGTTTTGGGGCTCCTAAAAATTCCAATTTTTGGGTGAATTTTGGGGATTTCCCAATTTTTAGTGGGAATTTTGGGGTCATTTTTGGGGATTTGCGGGCTCCAAAAATCTCAATTTTAGTGGGAATTTTCGGGGATTTTGGGTGGGAATTTTGGGGTGAATTTGGGTAATTTTGGGGCTTCAAAAATCCCATTTTTCAATCAGAATTTTGGGGTCATTTTTTGGGATTTTGGAGGTCTGAAATCCTGATTTTTGTGGCGAATTTTTGGGTCATTTTTTGGGATTTGGGGGCTCTGAAATCCCGATTTTTAATGGGAATTTTTGGGGTCATTTTTGGGGCATTTTGAGTGAATTTTGGGGGATTTTGGGGCTCTAAAAGTTCCAAATTTTAGTGGGAATTTTGGGGTGAAATTAGGGGATTTTGGGACTTTAAAAATTCCATATTTTGGGTGAATTTTTGAGATTTTTGGGGCTCTAAAAATCTCAATTTTTAGTGGGAATTTTGGGTTTTTTGAGAAATTTTAGTTGGGAATTTTGGGGATTTTGGGGCTTTAAAAATTCCCCCTTTCAGCAGGAAATTTTGGGGTGAATTTTGGGGATTTTTGGGCTCTAAAAAATCTCAATTTTAGTGGGAAATTTGGGTGGGAATTTTGGGGTGAATTTGAGGGATTTTGGGGCTTAAAAAATCTCAGTTTTCAGTCGGGATTTTGGGGTAATTTTTTTGGATTTTGGGGCTCTGAAGTCCCGATATTTAGTGGGAACTTTTGGGGTCATTTTGGGGGCATTTTGGGTGAATTTTTGGGGATTTTGGGGCTCTAAAAATCCCAATTTTTAGTGGAAATTTTGGCGTTTTTTGAGGGATTTTAGGTGGGAATTTTGGGGTGAATTTTTGGGGGGATTTTGGGGCTCTGAAAATCCCAATTTTTAGTGGGAATTTTGGGGTGGATTTTGGGGATTTTGGGGCATTAAAAATCCTAATTTTTAGTGGGAATTTTTGGAGTAAATTTTTGGGATTTTGGGTGGAAATTTTGGGGTGAATTTTGGGGATTTTGGGGCTTTAAAAATTCCAATTTTTGGGTGAATTTTTGGGATTCTTTGGGCTCTAAAAATCCCAATTTTTACTGGGAATTTTGGGGTCATTTTTGGGGATTTGGGGGCTCCAAAAATCCCAATTTTTAGTGGGAATTTTGGGGTTTTTTGAGGGACTTTAGGTGGGAATTTTGGGGTGAATTTGGGGGATTTTGAGGCTTAAAAAATCTCCGTTTTCAGTGGAAATTTTGGGGTCATTTTTAGGGATTTTGGGGGGAAATTTTGGGGTGAATTTAGGGGATTTTTGGGCTTTAAAAATCTCAAATTTTGGGGGGAATTTTGGAGTAAATTTTTGGGATATTGGGTGGAAATTTTGGGGTGAATTTAGGGGATTTTGGGGCTTTAAAAATTTGTTCTGGGTTGAAGTATATTCTATCACCATCTTCATGAACTGTTGAAACCAGGTGAGGCAGTGCTCCCTGCCTCCTCCACTCTGGCTTATCTTCTGTTAATGGGCCCATCAACACCTTTGCTGCACAGCTCACAGATAACCCCCTCCTGGACTACCTCCTGTTAATGGGCCCATCAGGCCTTATCACATGACTCACCATCCCATTGTGAGATGCTCCGCCCAGAGGGAGAAACCAAGCATTCCAGCCTGGATATAAGCTGAGACTCTGAACACCAGAGGGACGCTTACCCACTGGATTCCCAGAGGACCCGAGCTACCAGACCTTTCTACAGGATCACTGCTTCAGGAAGACCACCTCATCTGGACTGCTTTCATCACTCCGCTCAGGTTGTCCTCTGACTCTTTCAGTGGTCTTTTGTATTATTGCATCTATTTTATTTTACTTTCTTTCCTTCTTTTCTATTAAATTGTATCTCTGACTTGGAGCCTCTCATTTGTTTTGCTTTCAAAACACTACATACTGTTTTCGTTTGTTATTAATTCTGTAGTTGTTTGGTGAGGGGGTTTTTTGTGTTTGTTTGCTTTGTATTACATACTAGTAAAGAATTGCTATTCCTATTTCCCAAATCTTTTCCAAAGAGCCTCTGATTGTAATTTTACCTGGCAGATACCTGTCTTCCCAAACCAAGACAGTACTTCACCGGTCCATATTTTCTACTGTAACTTATTAACTCCTCTGCTACCTCACTCCATGTCCAAAGTTTATAACTGCTGTTAGATTGTGTGCTAGGAGTTGTGAAAGGTGAGGAGTCAGTGGAGTCAGTGGAACCAGTTTGATCTCTTGTGTGTCCAAGAAATCTTTCAAGTCTATCTACCGAAGAGATAGATGCTATTGTTTTTGGAAGAAGAATTGCTGTTGGTTTAAGAGACTCTGGCAAACCTCGAATGAGGGGGGTCATAATCTCAGGTTTGACAGGCTGTTGCATTGGTGACTCACAGCCAGAGATTAATTTTCTTTCCTGTATCATTTGCAAGCATGCAGCTTTGTGTATGTTTTCTAGGAGTTGGTCTGAGGTGCCGACTATTGCCAGAGGGTCGCCCGTCTCTAGGGGGTTTAACCCCCCTGCCCAGTGAGCTGCACACTGTGTCAGGGACCATGGAGCATGTGTTCCTTTAAAGCCACCAGGAGTGCAGCCCCTCATTGACACAGTCTGTGGCCACAGGGAAGGTGGAGAGAAACAAAATGAGAAATGGCACAAACAGTGACACTGCTTTGTGGACAATATTATAAAAGTAAAACAAAGGAAAAGAACCTCCAAAGTAAAGCAACAAGAGGTATCAAAAATGACTTTTATGACAAGTGATTTTGAGAAACTGGCCAGCAGTTTAATGTTTGTGAAACCATCCAGCCATCAGTCTTCCATACTGCAGCCTCGAGCTCCTGCTTCCTCAGGCTGCAGATGAGGGGGTTCATGGCTGGAGGCACCAGCGAGAACAGAACTGACAGGGCCAGATCCGGGGATGGGGAGGAGATTGGGGGGGCTTCAGATAGGCAAACATGGCAGTGCTGAGGAACAGGGAGAGCACAGCCAGGTGAAAATTCCCCAGAGAAAGAAGGAACAAACCCAACCCCCAACAGGGAGGCAGGTGGAGAAGGCTTTGTGCCGTCCCTGCTCAGAGGGGATCCTCAGCACAGCCCTGATGATCTGCACATAGGAGAAAACAATGAACACAAAACAACGTAATCCTAAAGAGATGGAAAAACCAATGAACCCAAACTCCCTGAAGCAGTAGTTGGACTAGGAGAGCTTGAGGATCTGGTGGACCTCGTGGAAGAACTGGCCCAGCGCATTGCCATGGCACAGGGGCAGGGAAAATGTATTGGCCGTGTGCATGAGAGCATTGAGAAAGGCACTGGCCCAGGCAGCTGCTGCCATGTGGGCACAAGCTCTGCTGCCCAGGAGGGTCCCGTAGTGCAGGGGTCTGCAGATGGACACATAGCGGTCATAGCACATGATGGTCAGGAGCAAATACTCTGCTGACATGAAGAACAGAAAGAAAAAGAGCCGTGCAGCACCTCCCTTGTAGGAGATGGTCCTGGTGTCCCAGAGGGAATTGTGCATGGCTTTGGGGACAGTGGTGCAGGCCGCTGAGGGCCAGGTTGAGCAGGAAGAAGAACATGGGGCTGTGCAGGTGGTGGCCGCAAGCTATGGCACTGATGATGAGGCCATGGCCCAGGAGGGCAGCCAGGGAGATGCCCAGGAAGAGGCAGAAGTGCAGGAGCTGCAGCTGCCGCGTGTCTGCCAATGCCAGCAGGAGGGAAGCGGCTGATGGAGCTGCTGTTGGACATTTGCTGTGGCTGCACATGGGGACATGTTCATGGATAAAGGACAGTGACAAGTCAGGACAGGCTGCTTTGAGCCAAACATGGGTCATTCCCTGTAGACTGTCCCACTGTGATTCACCCACCCTTGTTCCTGCTCTGGGAAAACCTTCACCCAGGTCCCTGCCTGAGCTCCAGTTGTGCTGTCTGAGTGTGCCAGGAGCAGCCAGGCCTGTGCATGGGGGCTCTCCAGGAGCCGTCCCTGCCCCGCTGCCCTGGGTTTTTGGCCATGTGGCAGAGGGACAAGCCTGGATATTCAGGATTTGTCAGTGGAATCACTCCTAATGCAGAAAGGCTTGTTGCCATCTTCACTCCCACTTCTAAAGGGCATGGAGAACAGGAAGGAATTATAGGCATTATTTTCCTGCCCACACATCATTCCTGGTATACTGAGGTCAGAAATCCCCAGCATTTCTGCTGCACCAGACCTTGCCCAGAGCAGAGGGATCCCTGAATGTCTCACCCTCTCCAAAGGTCTCTGGGCAAGGTCCTCAGCACCCCCTTCTGCCAAGGACACTCACAGCTCCCTTGGCAAACCCAACAGCATTTCCTCAGCTGTGGCATCTCTGCACTTCCCCGTGGCACATTCAGGGAACTGCCAGAGGCTCTGGCACAGATCTGCAGGCAGGAGGGCAGCTCAGAGCTTGGAAGGACGCAGCAAGGAGATCCCCGGGTGTGCCCATGATGGGGTCTCAGGGAGGGGGCTCAGCTCATTCCCCTTTCCCATGGACTGCTTTGCCCACAGCCACACAGCTCACAGGGAAGCTCGGACACCCCATTCCCATGGACACAGCTGCCTGGCAAGAATCCCAAGGGCAGTGCCTGGCTCAGCTGCTGCAAATGCCAGAGCCTCCCTGAGAGCACCAGATGACAGTGACAGAACCAGGGGAGGGCAGAACCAAGAGAAGATGTTGTGGGGCTGTGCCTGGGAGGGCAGGGCAGACACAGCCAGGCACTCAGGACAGTGTTCCCGTGCCCAGCTGTGCACAGCACCTCCCACACACCCACAGTGCCCTCCTGCCCCCAGCACTGCTCTGTTCAGCCCCCTCTCCTTCCCTGAGCCTCTCCCTGGGCCTGGACATTTCCCTCCTGAGAGGAGCCTTGTCCCTGCCAGTGCTCACAGAGCCCATCCCACCCTCTGCGCCCTGGGCCCAGCCCTACAGAAACCTGCCTGTCTGCAGGGCCCGGCCTGGGGCAGGGTCTGTCTGCAGCTGGGCAAGGGCAGCTCAGGAGAGCCCTGCTGGGCCCTGCAAAGGGGATGCTGCTGCTGCTGCTGAGGGCTGAGGAGTGGCTGAAGGCCCTTTAGGAGGCTCCCAGCAGAGAGACTGACCACCCAAAGTTACAAACCAGGAGTCTCTGTAAATGATTAAACATGACTCTGATGATCCTAGGTGTCCCTTTCAACTCATAATGTTCTGTGGTTCTGTGATTACAATTCCTGTTCTGCTTCACTCATCCTCTTTTGCCTATAATCAGAAGAGAAAAAAACCCCTTGCAACAGCGTTACAACAGTGAAGTAAAAACCAGACCTTTCTTGGAAACTTCCAGGTGTCTCAGTGGGAATGAGGAACACCCAGCCCCTGATTTCAACAATTGATTAGAGGTTGATTAATTAGGATATTTAACAGAAACATCGAATAGGAAATTCAGTATCCACAGCTACAAACCCCTGGGTCAACCCATTGGAGTAGGTCCAAGGACTTCTTTGTGCCACTTTTTTTTCTGACTGCTCACACTCTGGTTTAAAAACAAAATGTTCGTCTTGTAGGTCCACTTCCTGACAATAAGACTGGGCAGTATTTCAGGAATATATTTTGAAGCTTATTGTTCTAAAATCTAAGATAAAGGGTAGGAAATGTTGTAGAGTTAATTAAAGATTATAGTAATACAAGTATATAAAAGTAGTTGAATAGAGTCATAGTAGTTGAATAGAGTTGATTAAAGATAATAGTTTTATAACTACATAATAGTAGTTAACAGAGCTACGAATAAATGAAAAATGCATAAAAAGCAAAAATGTTTTTGTCATCACCCCAACTTTCCCATCCTTCTCCAAGCAGGAAATTGAAAACACTCTCAGGAAAGCTCCTGGTCTTTGCAGCAATACCAGGCTTAGCTTCCTTTGGCAAGTGTCCTCCGGAGCTGTGCCCAGGCTGGTCTGGAGCTGGGAGCAGCCCTGCCCCACACAGCCCCTCTCAGCAGCAGCACCTGCCCTGCTCAGGGTGGCTCCTTCCCCCCACAGCTTCTCCCCAGCGCTGGCAGCAGCTCCCCGGGCCAGCTGAGAGCTGTCCCTGGCAGGCAGCAGGGTCCCTGGCCCAGCGCAGCGCCCTGGGCTGCAGGACCCTGCTCTGCTCGACAGCCCTGGGCACCCCTGGCTGCAGCCCCGGCTGCTCAGCCCTGCAGCAGAGCCCGGCAACAGGGAGCTGCCCTGTGCTGTGCCTCGGGGGCTGCAGCAGGGACACCCAGCCCTGCCCTGGGGCCACATGCCTGCTCTGCAGCCACGCTGAGAGTCCTCCTGGAAGGGCCTTAAAGCTGTGGGATGTGCCAGCTTCAGGAGATCCCTGCAGGAGCTGCAGCTTCTCTTCCCCCAGCCTGGGAGTGACTCTTCCTAACGCTGCGAGGATTTGTCCCCCAGTGAGCCCTCAGTGAGCTCTGCTCTGTGCTGCCAGCCCAGGCTGAGTTGAAGCCCTCTGTGCCTGTGTGCTGTGCCCGGGGTGGCTGCAGGCAGTGCCCCAGCCCTGCTGGGCTGGGCACAGGAGCTGCTCCTGGGCAGAGCTGTCTCTCTGCAGCGCTGCCCTTGCCAGGAGCTGCCTCTGTGCCAGGAGCCCGGCCCAGCTCAGCAGCGCAGACACGGCACAAGGACTTGAGTGACCCTCTCCAGGCTTGTGCTGAGGCCCTGAACATCAGTCCCTGAGAGGGAGCTGGAGAAACCTCTCAAGAATTCAAAGTCAGAATCCAGCTCCAAAGTTTCTTGAAGTTTTACTGGGTCCCGCTGAGGGACACGACAGAGAAAGTGTCCCCAGGCCCCAGCCAGAGCAGAGAACTGCAGGCAGTGATGACACGTGGGGACAAAGAGAAGCCAAGTCTTGGTGCCCTGGGCCACAGCAGCCTCTGTGCCACCAAGGGCCGTGAGGAGTCACCTTGTCCTGAGGCCCTGGGGCCTCCTGGCACAGCCCCGGCAAGGCTGGGCACTGTCAGCCCCTTGTCCTGCCCTCGGCATCCCCCTCCCATCCCAGTGGCCTCAAGGATGTGCTGGAAGGAGTCCCTGGGGAGCCTTGGTCAGGAATGGCCCTGGGGGCTCCTTAATGCTCCCAGGGACCGCAGGCTTTTCAAAGGACTTAGGGCTTTGCTTGTGCCTTGGAGTCTCAGAGAGGTTTGTGCAATCACGGCCTCCAGTTATCTGCTTTAATTAGTCCCTTGAGAGGCTTTGTCAGTAATGACACTCAGTGCACTCATTAATGCTTCAAAGCACTTCAGGTTTTTAAAGGTACTTGATGCTTCCCTTTTAAAACTGACTTTGTGAAAGGTTTGTGCCATTGTTGCCCAAATTATCTACTTTAACAAGTCCTTTGAGATTCTCAATCAGTAAAAGCACTCAGTGGGGCTCATCAGTAATTCCGGCTACTCAAGGTTTATTCAAGGACTTTTTTTTGGCACTGAGTCTGAGAGGTTTGTGCACTCGTGGCCTCCAATTATTTGCTCTAATCAGTCCCTTGAGATTTTTACTCAGTAACAACACTCGGTGGAGCTCATTCATGCTTCAAGGTAATCGGGGACATTTAAGCACTTCTTTTTGCCACTGAGTCTCTGAGAGGTTTGTGCAATCATGGCCCCAATTATCTGCTTTAAGGAGTCCCTTGAGAGCTGTGCATTGACACTCAGTGGGGCTCATTCATGCTTTGAGATACTCAGGGTGTTTAAGGTACTTTGGGTTTTTCCTTCCCTCACTGAGTCTCTGAGAGGTTTTGGTGCAATCCTGGCCTCCAATTCTCTCCTCCAAGGACTCCATGAGGAACCTGTGTTGGGGATGGACCTCAGGGTGACCCTTTAATGCTTCCAGACACTTTGGGTTTTTCCTCTGACTCTGACTCCTGGAAAGGTTTGTGCAATCTCTTCTCAGGCCCTGAGGTTCCAGGGCTCAGCACCAAATGCATCACTGGGCTCATTAGGAGAAAGCAAGTCCTGACAAACCACGGCTGTGCCTTGATTTCCTTCTGGCCTGGTGCAGTTCCTTAGGAAGTCTTTTTTCCTAGAGTTATGGAGAAATAGTTCAAAGAGCGTTGAAGGAATCAACACTCTTCTTTTCAAAGGGGGTATTTTTCTCTTGAGAGCAGAGGTCATTGCAGCATTCAAGTGACTGATACTGATCCAGGGTCTCTCCTAAGGAAGTCTGGCCTGGTCAGAGGAGCTGTGCCTTGAGGTCTGATCCACTTTGGACAACCATGCTCCACATTCCCTAACCCCATCCTGCCTCTCCTCACTCACCTGGGACCTGCTTTGCTCAGAGAACTGGGTTCACTCAGACAAAGAGAGGTTTTCTTCCTTTCTTAGCAATCAAAACCTCCTAAGTTCCAAACAATCTCCTCAATTTGTGGCAAGCGCAAAGTGTCACCAAGGAGGTTCCCCTTCCCCAAGGCAGAACCATGCAAGGAATGTTTTAGACACCAACGAAGATGTACGATAAACAAAAATTTCAAGTCGGCTGGAGGCAGAATTAGAGCAACTCCTCAAGGACAGACAAGCTTTGAACTCCTTGCAAGTCAAAGCTCCAGGTGGGTTGTTGGGAGGTGTGTGAGTGAGGCAAGAGTGAGGGCAAGGGAAATGCAGAGAGCCCTGGAAGTGCTTCTGTGCACACAGGCTGTGGGGAAGGGCGCTGCAGCCCAGGCCTGGGCCAGGAGGGAGGCTGGATCATCATCCCAAGCTGCCCGGGGCCATGGCAAGGGGCTGTGGCCACGGACACTGGCCTGAGCCCAGTGCCTGGGCCCCTTGCCCAGGGCTGGTGTCAGTGGCCAGAGCCAGAGGGGATCCCTTGCTGGGGGCTGTGCCACGGCCACCTGCCCTGTGCCGCGCCGGCTGCTCAGGAGCCGCGGAACCAGCAGCAAACGCCGCTGCCAGGGCCAAAGGCAGCTCAGCCAGGCAGAAAGGGGCAGTGCTGGGCACTGGTTCCATGGCAGCCCTCACTGGGACAGCACACCTGGGTCACCTGTCCCGGCAACTGCCACGGAAACCTGGCTCATTGGGAATGCAATGGTGGACAAAGGTTTTAGGAGGGCCTGTCCCAATAGGACAAAGGGTGCTGGTTTTAAACTGAAGGAAGGGAGGTTCAGATGCGGAGAGATAAGGAAGAAATTTTTGAGCATAAGGCTGGTGATCCACCAGGACAGGCTTTCCCAGAGAGCTGGTCAATGCCCCCTCCCTGGAAACATTCAAGTCCAGCTGGGACAGGGCTCTGAACAACCTGATCCGGTGAAAGATGTCCCTGCTCATCGCAGGCGTTTGGATGAGATGAGCACTGCAGAGCTCTTCCCATCCCAACCATTCCAGGATTGCATGGGGAGAAGGGGCTGCTGGCTGGACTCCATCCACTCCCTTGACTCCTCCTTGTCTCTGCTGGAGCCCCATCCAGCAGCCAAAGCCAGCCCCTTCTCTGGCCTTTCCCCCCCTGCCCCAGGGGCTGCCAGAGCCAGGGAGGCACAGGTGACCTTGAGGCTTTGCAGGGCTCAGGCACAGCGGCTGTGCCAGAGTCAGGGCTGAGGTGTCACTCTGCGGGCTGGGGCAGAGCCCAGGCAGAAATGAGCCCTGAAGCAGCAGCTGTGCAGTGGGGGCCAGCAGGCCGGGCTGCCAAGGGAGGCTTCTGGCCATGGCCTGGAAGCAGCTGCTGCTGCCAAGGTGCCTTTGGTGCCTCAGGCTCTCCCTGGCACAGCTCCCAGCACGGCACTCTGCACTTGTGCCCGAGCCCTTCGTTGTGTTGGCTTGGCCTGGGGCTTTTCCTGCAGCGGGACCTGCCCTGGTCATGGCACAGGAAAGGCAGTTCCTCATGGAGCAGGAGGCTCTGCCTGGAATGGGCTCAAACAAGTCCAACAAGGCTCTGTTTACTTCAAAATTGCTTCCTAGAGCACTATATTCTATATAATTGTTACAGCTCCTATACTGTGGAGTAAATAACTCTCTTTTTTCTATTTGCTCTGTTGTGTAAATAAATCTTTCTGTCTAATCCTGATCAGAATCAATCATAGCTGTATTTATGGAAATATATCTGGTATTGAATCGGTAATCCTGGGGGACAAATTGCATTGCAGTTCAATTCCACCTGTCCAGTCTTTTACACGTAAACCTTTGACAAAGTCTGGGACTAGGACTGGATCCAGCCACTCCCAGTCTCCTCTCTTAGATGGAATTTGAAAAGTCAGGCATCCTGGAGGGGTTTGAGGATCCATGGTGTCTGTTGGGTGTCATTTCTCTACCTCATGACTCAGCAGGAGTTTCTCCAGTGAAGAAATGAAGCTTTTGCCTGGAGCTCCCACTCTGCCCATGACAGGAAGCTGTCAGAGTCTGTCCAAGGATGTGATATGCCTCACGACTGTCTCCAATGATTGAGGACTGAGACCCCAGGCTCTGAAAGCAGCCCCTGGCCTGGCTGAGGTGGAACGCTTGCCAAGTCTCGGAGGACTGGTATGCATCTCCATGAGAGCGGAGTGCAAGAACAATGGAACTGGTCACAGTGGACTGAGCCAAGGCTGCCTGTCCAAACTGGGCTGTCCGTACTGGAGGTAAGGTTTGCAGCTTGTTCCTGAGCACTCAGCCTTTACACAGCTGGTTCCTGCTTTGGCTCTGTGCCCCTTGCTTTGCTTCCCGCCTTGACCAACCTATAAAACCTCTGGAGACGCCCGCTCACTTTTGTGATCACCCCACGGGAGAAGATCGCGTCTATAGGCATCGTTAGGCGTCAAAGACTCGACCCTCCACGTTCATAGCTATAATCCCCTTCCCCTCTTTCTCTCTCTTTCTTACTATTTTTTATTTCTCTCCCCACTATGGCATTTGTTGGCACTAAATAAAGGTGCATTTGTGATGGAGTAAACTGAGTTTGTCCCCCGCTGTGTCTTTTGTGCTCTGAGATCCCTAAAACGAACCATCACGAACCCCGCTTGTGTGAGCGGATCGTGACATGAAATTGGCGTCACGGACAGGATCTTGATGGACAGAGGGGTTGCGGGTTTTGTATAGCTTGTAACAGGGGAAGGACCCTCGTCTCAGCCGCACCTAGCACGCCACTTGGGTGAGCGCTGTTAGAAAGCAAGGGGGGCCAGGGAAAATTCCCGCACACTGTACACACCCAGGCGTATAGCACTCCCTGTCATCAGGATTTCACAAAAGGATCTCATTGTGCAAAAGATGGGACTGTAGTTAGTTTTTGTGTGTTTTGGGCTGCTTGGTGTCGTTGAGGAGACAACTCTTTGGAACTAAGATGAACCTCCCAGGCAGTTTTGGTCTCCTCGCCCATTCCAGGGAAGCAAAGGGAAACACAGTTTTAGCTGTGCCTTTGGTGTAACTTGAAGCGTACCTCCCTGAGAGTGGTTTTGGTCCCTGCACAAAATGAGTGAAAAAGATAAGAATGCATTTTATGGTTTGCTAGCGAAACATGGTGCTAGACCTTCTCCAGATGGAGAAAGGTGGGCACAGAATAATTGGTTCAACTTTGAAAACATTGTAGATAGAATATATTCTTTGCAACATGAGGCTAGATACAAACTGGGCAGAAATAAAACCATTCTTTGCTCAGTTTTGGGGGCCTGTCTTTCAGCAGCCATAGAAACCCGTTTTGAACGGGTGAGTGAAGAAAAAGCAGTCTTAGAATCCCTGCAGAATTAGGTAGAAGCTTTGCAAAAACAATTAGAACAGGAAAGAAATCAGAATTATTTGCTGCAGATTTCCCTTGCAGAAGGGCGAAGTAAAAACTTAAAATCTGCAGATTCACCCACAGAAAGAAAAATAGAAGGAAAGGAGACATACAACATGAAACAAATATACCCTCAGAAAGAATTAGTACACATGCAATATTTTGGGGAACACTGTTGCTCTAACTTGAGACCTCTCATCAAAACAGAATATAATTATATAAATGAAGAAGATGGTGATCCCCACATAACCACCAAAGAAATACCATACACAGCCACTGAATTAGCTAAATTAAAGACAGAATACTCCCGCCTCCCTAGTGAATCAGAGACGGAGTATGTTTTCAGAGTTTCCCTCACAGGGGGCGACTAAATTAAATTAAGTGAACAAGCAAGTGGCTACTGGGGACATGGAGTTTTCTTAACGACAGGAAACACACATGCTCCATGGTCCCTGACACAGCGTGCAGCTCACTGGGCAGGGGGGTTAAACCCCCTAGAGACGGGCGACCCTCTGGCAATAGTCAGCACCTCAGACCAACTCCTAGAAAACATACACAAAGCTGCATGCTTGCAAATGATACAGGAAAGAAAATTAATCTCTGGCTGTGAGTCGCCAATGCAACAGCCTGTCAAACCTGAGATTATGACCCCTTTAATTCGAGGTCTGCCAGAGTCTCTTAAACCAACAGCAATTCTTCTTCAAAAAACAATAGCATCTATCACTCCGGTAGACAGACTTGAAAGATTTCTTGGCCATACAAGAGATCAAACTGGTTCCACTGACTCCTCACCTTTCACAACTCCTAGCACACAATCTAACAGCAGTTATAAACTTTGGACATGGAGTGAGGTAGCAGAGGAGTTAGTAAATTACAGTAGAAAATATGGACCAGTGAAGTACTCAGAGGACAAACCAGAAAAACCCAGAGGAGTCAGGCACATTGCCTCTCCTAATGAAAAATGAGAAAAGGGAAAACAAATTTCCAACCGGCAGCAGCTGTGGTTGCTAGGGCTGAAAAGGGGAGTTCCACGAGAAGTAATGGATAAATTGCCTTATGATAAATTGGCTAAAATAATTTCCAGTTGGCCCTGTCCCAAACCTATTGTGTTGGAATCATCCAACCAACAACCCAGTGCACCTCCTCTTCCACAAGCCTTGGGCAGCCTGCCACAACATTCCCCAACACAGGTTTTAAGCAATTAGACACAGCTCTCTCCCCGCTTCAGGGAAGTGAAACACACCAACCTCCTTTAAACTAGAAACTCCGTTTCTCGATAGTGAGCGAAGAAACGGAGACTGGATGTTTTTGAGGAAGCTCACAAAGGACCCGAGAACAGGGGACATATTGATTACAGCAATAGTTGGCCCCAAACAAATATTAATAACTTTTGTTGTGGACACAGGGGCCCAAATCAGTGCATTGAAAATCACACACGCCCAAAAGTGTGGGCTTGTTCCCAGCAAAAAACGATGTTGTGTTTTAAATGCTCTAGGAACTACAGAGTCTATGAGTATCGCTCTAGTAAAACTCACACTGCCCGGAGAAGACAACCCAATAGCTGTCCAAATGGCCATTGGAAACATTCCTGACAGTTTGTTAGGGATGGATATACTTGCTGGGAGACAATGGGAAGACTCAGAAGGCTTTCTCTGGTCTTTCGGAGCTCCCAGCCTTAACATCAGGCTGCTACAAACAGCTCCTTCCCTACCGTTCAGCAAAATCACTTCTGTGAAACAATATCCTTTACCCTCTGGTGCTAAAGATGGCATCAAGCCAGTCATTCAGGAATTGAAAGATCAAGGAGTAATTGTTAACACTCACAGCCCTTTTAACTCACCAATCTGGCCAGTTAAAAAACCCAATGGAAAGTGGAGACTGACAGTTGATTACAGACGGCTTAATGCCAACACAGACCCTCTTACAGCAGCGGTCCCAAATACAGCTGAATTAATAATATCAATTCAGGAAAAAGCTCACTCTATTATGGCAACAATAGATGTTAAAGACATGTTTTTCATGATACCCATACAACAAGAAGATATGGACCGTTTTGCCTTTACATGGGAGGGACAGCAATATACCTTCACACGTCTACCCCAAGGGTAGCGACACTCCCCCACTTTAGCCCACCATGCTTTAGCCCAAGAATTAGAAGAACTATCTAAACCTGACACTGTAGCTGTTTACCAATCCATAGATGATATTTTAGTGGGAGGGGAAGAAAGAGAAGTAGTGGAGGATGTTCAACAGAAAATAATTTCCCACTTAGAAAGCCTTGGTTTGCAGACCCCCTCAGAAAAAATACAAAAACCTTCTCAAGAAGTGAAATTTTGAGGCATGTGGTGGAAAGGAGGTGTGACATGCATCCCACCAGACACCCTAACTTCTTTAGATCAAATCAAGATGCCCGAATCTAGAAAAGAACTCCAACAAGCTCTAGGACTATTGGTATTTTGGAGAAAACACATTCCAGATTTTTCAATTATTGCCAGACCTCTTGATGATTTGTTGAGAAAGGGAGTAAAATGGGACTGGAGCCCTTCTCAGGAAGAAGCATTACAATTGTTGATTTTTGAAGCCACAGCTCATCAGGCCCTAGGCCCTATCCACCCAGCAGATCCTTTTCAGGTAGAATGGGGATTTGCTACCTCAGGATTGTCAGTACATACATGGCAAAGGGGTCCTGAAGGCCCAATCAGACCTGTTAGCTTCTACTCCCCTGGCTTTAAAGATGCTGAAAAAAGATTTACAACTTGGGAGAAAGGCTTATTTGTTGTTACCCAAGCTCTCATAGAAGTAGAAAAAATCACAAGAAAACAACCAATTGTGTTGAGAGGTCCCTTTAAAGTCATTAAAATAGTGATCACAGGGACTCCACCTCCTGAAGGGGTAGCACAACGAGCCTCAGTAAGGAAATGGTATGCACAAATAGAGCATTCTAATAACATCTTTTCAATTACTGAAGGCGCTGTGAAAAATTTACCAATACAAGACACAGAGAATCTGAATAGCAGCCAAGACAAACCTGCCTCAGTTCTTAAAATAGCCCCTCCCTTCTCCCCTGAGCAAACAGCACATTCATGGTTTACTGAGGCCTCAGCTAAGCGTGAAGGAAAAGTGTGGAAATACAGAGCTGTAGCTTTGCACACTTCTTCTGCAGAGCGGATCATTACAGAAGGGGAAGGCAGTGCCCAAATTGGGGAACTTAGAGCTGTTTGGAGTGTTTTCCAGAGGGAGGCACAAAACACCTCTCTTGTCTGTATTTACACTGACTCCTATGCTGTATATAAGGGCTGCACTGAATGGCTGCCTTTCTGGCAACAGAATGATTGGGAAGTTAACAGAATTTCAGTGTGGCAGAAAGAAAAGTGGCAAGAAATTTTACAAATTGCAAGTCAAGGGAATTTTGCTGTAGGGTGGGTAGCCTCTCACCAGACAGATGATAATCCAGCAGGAGAATGGAATAACAGAGCTGATGAATTAGCAAAATTAAGTCCTCTGAAAAAGGATGAAATCACTGAAGATTGGGAGCACTTATTAGAATGGCTGCATGTAAAACGACAACACACAGGTACAAAAGATTTATACAAGGAAGCTCATGCCCGGGCTTGGCCCGTTACCAGAGAAATGTGTAACACCTGCATTTCAGCCCGTGAGCAGCGTCGCAAACGGCTAGAAAGACATCCTTTAGAGGATGACCCACTACACTTGAGGACAGGTAAAGGCTTATGGGATGCATGGCAGGTAGATTACATGGGTCCCTTTAAGCAATCAGGAGGTAAACATTTTGTGTTAGTGGGGGTTGAGATTACATCTGGATCAGTTCAAGCCGAGGCATTTAAAAGGGCTACAGGGGAAAACACTGTTAAAGCATTGCAGATATGGTTCGGGACTTTCCCAAAACCACAGGAAATTCAATCTGATAATGGGTCACACTTTACTGCTAAAGTAGTACAGGAATGGGCAAAAGGTGAAGGGATAAAATGGTCTTTTCACACTCCCTATTACCCTCAAGCTAACGGAATTGTAGAAAGGACTAACGGTCTTTTAAAACGACTTCTGAAACCACAAGAGGGAGGCTGGGATGGCCGGTTGCATAAAGCGGTGCAAAGTGAAAATGAAAGATGGGGGGTAAATGGGTGCCCCAAAATTACTGCTTTTTGCCCAAATCCTCTGAGCTTAATCTCCTCACAAAGAGGACCAAATGATCCCGAAAATCCAGTTCATGACCCGGGACACCCTGTTTTGGTAGACCTCCCTACGGTGGGAGAAGTACCACTTGTGTTGAAAACTTCTCTGAATAAAGTTGCGTGGATAGCATCTGATGCCTTAGGAAAAGAACATCGGATAAATACCCGCTGGATAATTCCATCATTTTAATGTTCTGCCCTTAGGTGGCAGATTTTTCTGTGTTTTGCTATTGCAGGAGAACTCCGAGGGGACACTTCAAGTGACATGAAAACAAAATAACCATGTTAACATTATTAATACTTCTCTGTATCCTGCCACACTCCCATGGCCAGGAGCCAGCTGAGTGGCCGTGGTCTGAAGCCACTGTTAGATATACCAGTACTCAAGAATCACATCCCAGAAGTCGTCACCTGAACCTGGCAACCTCAGGGTATCATGGTGGTCCACGTGAGTGGGGATGGGATAAGAATGAACGGGTTACAACTCTAAATGGAACAGTTGGTTTGGGGATATTTTTGTGGGCGGATGTTGGGATCGGGATTGTGTGGGGCTGGGTGGGTGGGATGTGGTTTGATAGTAAATCAAACTTGGAGAGTTCTTGATCACATGGACTGGGATCACATGGACTGGGATTTCACAGGCTGGACCATCTGGATCAGAACCATAGAGACTGGGATCATCTGGACCGGGGTGGCCGCCTCGGAACGATGCGAACCGAGGCGGTCCCGCCCGGCCCAGGGCAACCTCCCCGTCCCTCCCAGTCCCGCCCGGGGGCGCGGCCAAAACTCCCCAGAAAGAACGCGGCGGTCCCGGATCGATCCTGGAGCCGATCCCGGAGCGATTCCGGGTCCGATCCCGGTCCCTGTTTCGGCCTCGGTCTCAGTCTCGGTCCCGGAGCGCTCCCGGTGCTGATTCCGGTCGCGGTGCCGATCTCGATCCCGGAGCGGTGCCAGTCTCGGTGCCAGTGCCGGTTCCACTTTCAGTCCTGGTCTCAGTCTCGGTGTCGGAGCGGTGCCGGTGCCGTTTTTGGTCCCGGAGTGCTCCCAGTGCCAATCCCAGTCTTGGTCCCGGTGCGGTGCCAGTCTCGGTGCTGGTTCCGGTGCCGGTCTCGGTCTCGATCCCGGAGCGCTCCCGGTCTGGGTTCTGGCCGCAGTCCTGGAGCAGTCCTGGTGCCGGTGCCGGTTCCGAAGCGCTCCCGGCGCCGGTCCCAGTGTCGGTGTCGGTGTCAGTCTTGGTTCCGGTACCAGTTCTGGTGCCGGTTTCGGTGTCGGTCCCACAGTGCGGGTCCCGGAGCGGTGCCGGTCTCGGTTCCGGTGTCGGTCTCAGTCTCGGTGCTGGTGCCGTTTCTGGTGCTGGTCTCGGTCTCGGTCTCGGTGCCGGAGATTTTAGGGTCTTTTGGGTGATTTTAAGCCAAACCGGGCCCTTTTAGGACCGCGCGTTCCCTTGACCCCGCCCATTCCCCCTCAGAATTCCCGCCGTTTCCTGGACCCCGCCCCTTTCCCCTCCCAGTTCCCGCCCTTTCTCTGACCCCGCCTCGTTCCATTCGTTCCCCGCCCTTTCATTGGCCACGCCTCTTTTTCCTTGGACCCCGCCCATCTGCTGGCGCGTTCCCTCGAGCGCATGCGCAGATGACCCAGAAGTGGCTTCCCCCGGGCGCCGCCATCTTTGTTCCCGGTCCCCCGAGCCGGCTCCGGCGTGTCCGAGACCTGCGGTGGGGCAATGGGGGATCTAGAGGGGATCTATAGGGGATCTGTAGGGGATCTCTAGGGGATCTATAGGGGTCTGGGGGGACCTGGGGGTGTCTTTAGGGGGTTTAGTGGGTGGTCTGTAAGGGGTTTAAGGGGGTCCATAGGGGATTTAGGGCGGTCTGGGCGTCCCTAAAGGGGGCTGGGCGGGTCTCGGGGCTCTATCTGGGTCTGGGGGCTCTGTAGAGGGTCCAGCGGGGTCCGTAAAGGGGGTCGGGGCGTCCCTAAATGGGGTCTGGGTGTCTGTGGGGGATTTGGGGGGTTTCTGTGGCGTTTTGGTGGGTTGGGGGGTCTGTAGGGGATCTCTAGGGGTCAGCGGGAGCCTGTAGCGGGTCCGGAGAGGTCTGGGGGTGTCTGTGGGTCCCTGTGGGGGATTTGGGGGCTCTGGGGGGGTCTGGAGGTCCCCAGGGGGGTCTGAGGGGATATGTAGGGGCTCGATAGAGGGTCCGGGGGCGCCTGGGGGATCCTATAGGGGATCTGGGGTTCTCTACATGGGATGTAAGGGGGTCTGGGGGAGTCTTGGCATCTCTATAGTGGAGTTCTGGGGTCCATAAAGGAAATTTTTGTGAATTTTTGGCTCTATACAGCTAATTCTTGGAAATTTGGGGTCCAAATTGGGCAATTTGGGGTGTTCTATTGAATTATTAAAAAAATAGGAATATCGCCCTAATGCCGATATCCAACAATGACGGACAAAAGACTCTCCAGCAGTTTAGAGTTAGAAAGTGTATGTTTAATTACGACGCCAGACAGCGTGCGGGATAGCTCCCGAACACACGCGCGCTCACAGAAGATCACAGGGTCTTTTTATGTACAGAAGGATTGAATACCCAAAACACAAATGTATATTCATGACTTCAGTACCTCCCATTCCCCGCTTCCTATGGTAATTAGCCAAAAGCTATTAAGCATGCGTGGTTTGTTCTTTGAAATGGGTCGGTGGTCTTTTTTATGGGGCGGGGTCTCAAAATGATGAAGTAAGTGAGTCTTCTTCGCTTTGACTTTTTAACCTTTTAGTGTTGCGTGACGACTGAATCCCGTTTTCCCAGGAGTATTTCAATTATGAATTTACTGTGCTTCTTGAAGCCTATTGATTAGTCAGAATACACAAACATAAGTTGACAGGCCCCATGATTTATCAGTTCCTTAAATCCGGCTTCTGCTTATCAAAAGGGAAGTCTATCTGTCTTACTTCAGCAATATCCAGTATAAAGTCTGTAATTCTTCAAAATTAATGTTTCAATCCCCTTGGTCCCTGCTCCCTCGTGGCCATGGCAAGAGCGGGCTGGGCTGGCCCTGGCAGGGGGCTCTCCTCGGGTCCCTGCTGATCAGGGCTATGGCCCCGTGTTCCTCTGTCTTGCAGCCCTTGAAGACACGGCAGATGACAGCAGCCCTGCCATCAGAAACCTGGCCATTGAAACAGCCTTGGTCCTCCGGGCAGTCCAGAGAGCTCCGTACTCCATCCTGCGGAAGCTGCGAGATCAGCTCCGCAGGGCACGGAAGACACGGCCTCGACTGTCGGGCCTGGGCTGGCTGCGCTGCTGGAGCTCTACGGAGAGCTGATCTGGGACACTCTGTCTGCTGGGGCCAACTGAGCCAGCGGGGATTTTCTTCTTCTACAGGATTCTTCTTTTCTTCTTTTTTTTCTTCAGTATATAAATATAGGATATGTGTTACAATACACGGACTCCCAGGATTTTTCTTTTGCTGCCCTGGGTGCACAGGGGAAGAGGGGGAAAAGGGTGCTTTGTGCTCAGCAAGCTGCCCAGGCGTGCAGCCTTGCAGGGAAAATGGCCAGAAGCCCCTCGGCCCTCGGTGGTCCTGCGGAAGCCTTTGCACGGCCGAGAGAGCGCGTGGGCGGGGGCCGGAGCTGTGGGCATCCCTGCGAGGCCGGAGCCTGGAGATGGCCACAAGCCCTGTGCCAGCCAGGAACCGCCGTCTGTGTCCTCCTGCCCGTGTGCTGCTGGCCGGATTGCTGAGGGCTCCGCGGTGCCTCTTGGTCGGGCTCCTCTGGAGCTGCTGTGGGGCTGCGCCTCTGCTGCCGGGCAGGCTGGCCGGGCTGGGGGAGACTCTGAGGGGCTGGGCTGGTGGGAAGCCCTGAGGAATTGGGTGTCAGAGGCCACAAGCAGCCCCTGGGGAGCTGCCATGTTCCTGCCAGCCGGCTGCTCTGGCGCTCCCCCAAAGCACCTGCGGAGTGAGTGCAGGGAAAGGTGGAACCTTGCGCTCAGGGCCCTTCTCGAGCTCACTGAGGATCCCTCCCTCAATGGTGACAAGGGGGCAGTGGCTGGAGCTGAGCTGGGGAATGCAGTCGCTTGGGCTTGGCTGGGCTTCGAGAGCTCAGGCAGCTGCTCCCAGCTCTCCTGCCTCCTGGTTCGGCTGCCCGAGTACCTCGGGACAGGCCTTTGGCCTCTGGGCCCTGTTGGCACCAGGGCGGCGTTTCACGACTTGTGCTCTTCACAGACCAAAAAAGTGTGGCCCCTGCCTGAACATTTTGTGGAGTTCCTGCGGGACACAGATGAACAGTCAGTCAGGATGACGGCCGTGATACTCAGGTTTGCAGTTTTGGACAAGGACATGCTGAGACCCAGCCCTGTCGCCCTGCTGCTGGTTGCGGTGCTCCTGCCACTCTCTGACCATGCAAGGCTCTGTGCCCCCAGCCACGGCCACTGTGTGCCCACCAAACACTTGGTGCCCTGTGGGTTTGCAGGCTCACGCCCAGCTGAGCCCCGAGCAGCCGATGCTGAGGTCTTTTTTTCTTCCTTTCATAGAGGATAACGGCCAGGTGCAGCTGCTGTCCACACTGCTCTTCTGAAAATTGGTGACTGTTTGCAGGGCCGCTGGGAGGGAATATTGGGGTTCCTGGCAGCAGGATCCTTGTGCAGCTTCAGGCTGGGGTGGGCAGCACTTCCATCTGCAGCTTCCATGTGCTGCTCCGGCAGCTGCTGCTGCTGGGGACCCTGAGGGAAGAGGCCACGGGAGGGATGGAAATGCTGCACGGACAGCAGCAGCCAGGGCCAGGAATGAGCTTTGCCTTCCTGGCTGCTGAAATGAGGCTCCTTTAGTGCAAGAGGAGGCAAAGGCAAAATCAATTTCAACAATTCAAGGAAAACTGTGGAAAATTGGAAGCCTCTCAAAATGTCACACATTCATCTGGAGCTCTTCAGCGTTGGTTCTTGTAAAAAGCCTTTCCCGTTTTCCCTTGGCTCTGAGATTCTGGGAGCCACCGCTGGGCTTCAGAGTTCAACTGATTTTTATTTTCCAGGTTTTTAAACAGAGCTCTGAATTGGGCATCTCTTGCCACTTTTTCTGCTCAGAACCTTGAGAAAGGTTCTCTGCTCCTGTGAGCCACATCTTGAAGGGTGCTTGGCAACCATGGAATGCTCTGGGAAAGCACTTGATTGACTTCAGGGCCAGGCTGGAGAGCTCAGCCTGAGGAAAGAACTGTTCCAGATGCCTCTGTCCATGTCCAGCTCCTCACAGCTGAGTCCCTGAACACCCTGGGTGGTTTATAGGGATTGATTTTCCCCTCCTGTTCACTTGGAGGTGATTTTGCCATCCTTTAGAGGAACATCTGACCAGCCTCTGCCCCCATTGCATTTTATTCTCTCCACTTTGAAGCTGGACCGCTGGGTTTGACATGTAAATTCGTAGTGTCTCCCCGTTCTTCCCTCCAGCCCTCAATTGTGACTTGTATTAAACACTGCAAATGGCCTCATTTGTCTGGTGGGGAAGATGTGAGGTGGAGAAAGTTAACAGGATTTGTTTTCATGAACCTTGTGCTAGTAAAGAAAAATGAGGTTTGTCATTTTGGTGTGGTGCTGAGTGTTGGGATTTGGGAGTTTATTTCTTGCTATTGTTCTTATTATTTATTAGTGTTACTTTTCACTGGTCAGATTTTTAAATCTTAGACACGATTAACCAAGGCTGGATGTAACTCATTAGGAAAATTCCCTTGCATTTTCCACTGGGATTAAACGGTTCAGTCGACTCCAAGTTGCCAGTGGATTCTAAAGATGGGAAATCCTGTTAGTGGTGGGTTTGGTGTGGTTTGGAGCTGGGGAAGGCTCTCATCCCCTCCCGGAGATGCCCCAAGCCCGCTCTGCTGCCACGTCTGCACTCGCGGCCCCTCACGGCTGCCCTGCCCTGGGGACACGGTGGGACCCCGCTGCTGCCGGGGCTGAGGCTCCTCACGGCCCCTCAAACCCCTCCTGGCTACACAGAACCTCTCCTGGCCCCTGACAGCCCTTCATGGCCCTTCATTGCCCCTCCCGGCCCCTCAGGGCCCCTCCCGGCCCCAGGCGTGGAGCTCCTCCCGAAGGAGAAGGGGCCGGGCCCTGCTGGTTCTCCTTTTATTTCAGTCGTTTCGCAGCCGTGAGGAAAGAAAGGCTGAAATGGAGCCTTTGCCCAGCGGTTCCCTGCGGGTCAATTGCGGCCGAAGCTCCGTGCCGGCGCTGGCCCCAGCACCAGCATCCCCGCAGCCCCGCCGGCCTTTGCTGTCCCCCCGTGTCCATTCCCTGTCCCCGAGGCCCGCCCGGCTCTGGCAGCAGCAGGAGCCGCAGCGCAGCGGGCGCCGGCCCGGCCCCGCCGGGGCTCCCGGGCAGGAGCAGCAGCAGCGCCGGCCCCTTCCCACCTGCTCCTGCCTCGCCTTCCAAGGCCTTTGTCCGGCTCAATTGCGGACTGGAGCAACGCTCACCCGCCAACAGCCCAGACTGCTCAGGGCCCGCCTGTGCTGCCCCGACCCAGCCTCCAGAGAAAGGAAGGGTCGGCTTCCAGCGCTGTTTTCAGCACTGTTTCACTCAGCCTGAGGTGACGGCAGGAGGCTGCTGCTGCCTTTGCCTTGGCAATTGGAGATGGCGGCTGCTGCTGCACCCCTCTGGCTGCCGACTGGATTTTATCAGGACAACTGCAATTGCCTTTTTCCATCCTTGCTACCCGCTGTGCTTTTGTGACAGTGAACTCAGTCTTTCTGGTGCAGGCACCGTGCAAAGAAGAGATTGAAATGCTCCCAAGTCCCCGGGCACTAAGTCGAGGGGAATGAAAGCCACACAGGCCACATTTGCAGCGCTCCAACACAGCCCTGCTGCTGGTGCTGCTGAAATAGAATCAACTTAGAGAGGCCATCACAAAAATTGCCGCTGGGGTGTCAAACAAAATGCAAAAATGCACCCGGAGAAAGAAAAACCAGAACTTCTTGACTCACTTCATTGCTTCCTCCGAGCAGCAGAAAAGGGAGATGCCCAGAGGTATTTCCAGCTGCTGCTGATCCCAGCTGGAGCTCTCTGCAGAGTCCCAGCAGGAACCTGAGCCCAGCCCGGGGAGCTCACACAGTGTCAGGGAGATTCTGTCTCTGGATTCAGTCAGGGTTGCATTCCCCAACAAGTGCTGGTGCCACCTCCTGTTTTCTTGGATTAAAACAGTAACAAGGAAAACCTTACCAATGGCACAACTCCCCAGTCCACAAGGAAAAAAGAAAGGACAAATCGTAAAGTTTTCCAAACATTTGTCCTGCTTTGCTGCAAAAGTCGTGCTGCATTCAGTATGGAAATCCAGGAGAAGCTGCAGTTGGTGGCACATCTTGTGCCAGAAGCTCGACCTCGTTCTCCACCAAAGGTTCTTGAAAAGAGCAGCTGGGACTGTGGTGAAGGTTGCTGGAAAACTGCAACAGCTTTCCAGAAGTGAAATGAAAACGCAAGAAATAAACCAAGACGTTTTCCTCTATTTATTTCTATGCTTCCCTTTTCCGTGTTGCACTACTTCTCCGTGCCATTAATCCCAAATGGATCTCACCTCTCAGATCAATGACTTAGTGAGTTTTAGACCCTCGAAAATACCATGGGCCGTACACAGAGTTTGCCTTCCCCTGTTTTTGCTGCAAAGTAACGCTGGAGACATAAGCGTCGTGCTTGGGTCGGGCACGAATCCTACAACCAGGGAATGTGTCCTGACAGTGTCTGACCCTCAGCAGGGACAATGCACAGCAGCGACCGAGGGAATTCCTCTGCCACGGCGCAGGAGTCAGGCCTCTGGATCTGGGCTCAGCACGGCCAAGTTGCCGTGTTTGGAGCGGCTCGGGGGCTGCCCCCGGGGAGCGCGGGGCTGGAGCGTGGAACGGACACGCGGACAAACGGCCCCAGGGCTCCAGTTGCAGCGGCGGCAGCGGCAGCAGCAGCGGCAGCAGCGAGTCTACGGCGTCTACGACCCCTCCCCGTCCCTCTCTTGTTCCTCCTCTCCCTCTCCCGCTGTCCCGCACTCTGTCTCGCTGTCCCGCAGCCTCTCCCGGTGTCCCTTTCCCGGCACCCCCCGGCCCCTCTCTGCGTCCCCGTCCCGGCCTCTCCCTCTCCCCCCGCAGGGCTGGGCCATGCCCCGGGCCCGCCCCCGGCCCCGGGCGTCCCGCCGCGGTCTGGGCTCCGCCCGGCTCTGGCGGTGCTGGCTGTGGCGGTGCTGGGCGGGCATCAGTGCCTGGGGCCAGGGCGGCATCGCTGCGCTTTGGCTGCGCCTGTCCCGACCCCGGCCCCGGCCCCGGCCCCGGCCCCGGCCCCGGCCCCGGCCCCGGCCCCGGCCCCGGCCCTGGCCCCGATCCCGGCCCCGACCCCGAACCCAACCCCCGCCCCGGCCCCGGCCCCGGCCCCGGCTCCTCCCGGGCCCCGCGGACACACGCGGCGCGGCCGCTCCCGCCGCCTCCGCCGCGGCTTGCCCGGCCCGAGCTCCGCCGCTCGGCAGCGCAGCCGCCGGCCTCGAGCCGCCGGGGCCCGGGGCGGGTGGGGATGCCCGGCCCGGGGCGCTCGGGGGGCGCTCGGGGGCCGTGTCTGGCCCCGGGCCGAGCGCTGAGGGCCGCGTGTCGCCCGCAGGGGAGGCGCGGGAGGCCCTGCAGGACCGGTACCGGCTGGGTTCGCTGCTGGGGCGCGGAGGCTTCGGCAGCGTCTACTCGGGGACGCGGCTCTCGGACGGCGCCCCGGTGAGCGGCGGGGCTGGCGGCGGGCGGAGGAGGAGGAGGGCGGAGGAGGAGGAGGAGAAGATCGGGGCGCGGCGGGGCAGGCGGCGAGCTGAGCCCGCTGCTGGCCTTTGCTCGCAGGTGGCCATCAAATGCGTGCCCCGGGCCCGCGTCCAGCACTGGGGCGAGCTGGTGAGTGAGCGGGGCCGGCGGGAGAAGCTGGGGCCCGGCAGGGGAAGAGCCGGCGGGAGCCCTGCAGGGAGAGCGGGCGTGGGCTGAGCGGGGGGCCCAGAGCATCCGGGGCTGGGTGAGGGGTTCCCGAGCCCTGGCACAGCCTCAGCCCCACTGACGGCATCGTGGTCCTTCGGCAACCCAACGGCGCCCGTGCGCCCCTGGAAATCGTGCTGCTGGACAGGCTGTCCTCTGGATGTGGTGGCATCATTCAGCTGCTGGAGTGGGTTGAGCTCCCCAACAGCTTCCTGTTGGTGCTGGAGCGTCCGGAGCGGTGCCAGGACCTCTCGGGTTTCCTGGCGGAGCGGAGGTTCCTGCCGGAGGAGGAGGCGCGGGGGCTGTTCCGCCAGGTGCTGGCGGCCGTGCGGCACTGCACCAGCTGCGGGGTCCTGCACCGCGACATCAAGCCCGAGAACATCCTGCTCGACCTGGCCACCGGGCAGCTCAAACTGATCGACTTTGGCTGCGGCGCCTTCCTCCAAGACACAGCCTACAGGCAATTTGCAGGTGAGCCCTCTCAGGGGATGTTCCTGGGCATCTCACGGCCCAGCCTGGCTGTAGCACCGCGGCTTCCCCCTCTCGCTGCTAGGAGCAGCGTTATTTCTTGAGCCAAGTTGCTTTTGGGTGGGGGCGGGAGGGGGCCAGCCCCCACACGCCCAGGGATGCCGGGGCGAGGCTTTAGGAGTTGCAGCATCCCCTGATGAACTCCGTCTGTGTTCCATAGGAACCCTGCCCTACAGCCCACCAGAGTGGATCCACCACCAACACTACCACGGCGAGGCAGCGACGATCTGGTCCCTGGGCCTCCTGCTGTACCACCTGGTCATGGGGAAGCACCCGTTCAGGAGGGGCCAGCAGTTCATCTGGGGGCGCATCTTGTTCCCACAATGGCTCTCTCAAGGTGGGTCCTCATCTCTGGGCACAGGGGAATCCCGGTGCTGGGAGACAGCAGCAGGCTGATGAGCACCCTGCTCTGGCAGCTGCTGAGGAGGTGGCACATGTCCTGCTCTCCTCCAAACAGAGAATCCATGGGGAAGTTTAGGCACAGCTCTGGGCACACCCAGCATGGCCTGGGCACGGGAATGGAGGGGCAAAGCAGACGGGATCCTTCTCCAACTGACTGCTGGTTTCTGGTTTCTCTCTTCAGAGTGCCAAAATGTTATCAGGAGGTGTTTGTCCATGCAACCCTTGGACAGGCCATCCTTAGAAGACCTCTTCAATGATCCTTGGCTGCAGGGTGTTCATCATCCCTAGAAGATGGGAGAGGTCCATGTGCACAGTTTGATCCAAAGACCTGACAGGTAAGAGCTCCACACATCTCATGGCAATCAGTGCTAAAGAAAACCAGAGTGTTTTTGTCCTGCCTGTAGCTCTGAGCAGGGATGACCAGATGGGAACATCTGTGCTGGGGCGGAGCTGGAGACCTGGTGTAGCAAGCACTGGTGGCCACCATCCACCCTAGTTATGCTTGTCCTGGTTCGTTGGTGGCTGGGGCCCTGGGCAGAGCACTGACAGCCTGGTCTGGCCCCCAGGGAAGGAGGAGCCCCTGGAGAAGCTGTATCAGGTGGGGCTGCTGCTGGAGACACCAAGGACAACCCCAAGGATGCCAAGCTCTTCCTCGACCTGGCCACCGGCAGCTGAGGATGATCGACTTGGATTCTGGCACCTTCTTCAGACACGCTCCCTGGGGCCCAATTTGCAGGTGAGTCCACAGCTGGGGGGATGCTCCCAGATGTGGGCATGGCACGGCCTGGCCGGGCACCAAAGGTTCCTCCCTTTGCTGGGGCAGACGCCACAGATTCTTCACTCGGCCGTCAAGCTGCCTTTTGGCTCTGCGCAGCTGCTGAGGGCTGGATGTGCCGTGGCTGGCTGCAGGCTGGGCACGTGTCCTGCCCTCCTGCTCTGCCCCCAAAGGCAGCAGTGATGGGCAGCTTTGGGCCCAGCTCTGAGCACGGCCAGCGTGGCCTGGGCACTGCGGGCGGTCGGGACGAGGGGACAGGAGCCTTCGGCTGACGGGCAGTTTCTGGTTTCTCTCCTTCCAGCCGGGCTCTGTGGGTGCTGAGGCTGCTCTGGGCTCTGCCAGGGCTCTGCTGGGCTCAGCCCCAGGCACGGCTGGGCCGGCTCTGCCCTCACATTGCTCTGACAGCTTTGCATCAGACGAGCCCATTCTGAGCCCACCGAGTGAGCTTTCTGCTTTTGCAGGTGAGTGAGACTCTCCTGCAGGCCAAGAGATTGCAGTGAGGGATCCACATCCAATTGGCAAGAACCCAAGCACTCCACAGTTCCAGCTGAACGCCTGGATCTCCACAGGATGTTTTGTCTGTCCCGCTCTTCATTCCTTTTTTGGCTGGAATCGTGCAACTGCCCTTTCTTCCTCCTCCAGAAGTGCCACAAGTGAGCAAAACCTGGCGAGTGGACGGCGTTCCTAAGGCAGTGCAGTCTGGAGCGGATGGATGAAGAATTGCCCTTCTGCACTTCCCAAGCAGAGCAAAAAGCTGTAAGTGGGACTTTGCGTCTTTAAGAAACCCCTGACAATTTCAAAGGGAATGTGCAGCTCATTCACAGGGTGAGAAGGAAGGTCGTCTTGTAAAGGATTTGGGGTTTGGCAAAGTTTAGATTCCCAGTCCTGCATGGAGCTGGCAGGGCACAAAGCAATTTCCTATTGCTTCAATCACAATTTAAAATAATACTGGAAACAAACCACAAAATCTTTTTTAAAAGGCTGCTGAGGTCAGTAGGATGGATCCATGCCATCAGCACATTTATGGAGTAAATAACGGAGATCTCATTTGAAAAAGTTCAGTTATCTCTTTATCCAAAGCTATAAAGTATTTTTACTATGCTGCACTTGGGTTTTGTTTTTATCTTCCACTTTTTTTTCTGTGTTGTTTTTAATTTTCTTTTTTTTTTTTTTTTCTTAATAGAAAACTTGTCCTAGGGAAGGAATGTCCTTTGCTGCTGGTTCCCGTGTGGAGCAGCTCCCCAGGCAGAGCCCGGCAGCTCCTGGCCCTGCAGGGCTGAGGCTTTTCCCCGTTGCTGGGCACAGACTGATGGAGCAGCACTGCTGAACACGGGGACACGCAGAGGGAGCAGGAGCAGCTGCCTGTGTCCAGCTGCAGCTCCAAGGCCCAAACTCTGAGCAGACAGGGCTGGAAGAGACTGGCAGGCTCCCTGTTTGCTGTGCTGCCCCACTTGTGCCCGGCCCAGCTCTGTGGGAGGCAGAGGGAGAACAAGGGGCAGCTCCGGCCAGCCCCCAGCACAGGAACACCTCCGGCCCCGGGCCCTGGGGCACTGTCAGTACCCGCTGCTCCGGCCACGGCTTCTGCTGGCCCTGACGGCGACAACCAAACTGTGCCTGATCCCCAGGGAGCAGCAGCAGGGCCTGGATCCGATCCCTCAGTCTGGGGCAGGGCTGGACAAACGACCCCCACAGCAGCAGCAGCAGCAGCAGCAGCACATGGAGCTGGCTTTGAGCACAGCCCCCGCCACTGTTCCCTCCCGTGGGCAGTGGTGTCACAGCAGCCTGAGGCACCCGGGTGCCCTCAGGGCCCGCAGGGACTTGAGATGGCAGCCCTGGGCTCCTGGGGGTTGTGCAAGGAACAGAGGTGAGGACTCCCTCTCCACGTGGAGCTTCCAGATGGAAAAGGCTGCTGTGAGCAGGCAGCTGCAAGGGCAGAGGAAGGAGGGTCTCGACCCCTGGATCTGTGCCACTTCCACAGTCCTGGGCAGCAGCCACCGAGCCCCGGGGGAACAGAGGGCACAGCAAGAGGGGCAAAAGCAGGCAAGGTCAGAGACTGGAGAGAGGCAGACCTGGGAGCAGGAACAGCTGCTTCATTGCACTCTTGGAGAAAGCTCTCAGCTGTTTCTAAGCGCTGAAAGGCGTGAAGGGCAGAGACGAGGGGACACCAAACAATGCTCCTGTTTGCACACCCTCCCCTCTCAGTGTCCCAGAAGGAATTGGATGAACTGTATTCTTCTCTCTGAGTCGTCTCGTTCAGCGTGAGCAGCTTAGCACCAGGAGCTGATGGAGCTGAAGCCTTAGGCCACAAGAGCTGACCAAGAGGGAACTTTTTGACCAAAGTAATGCTGCTAACATGGACCTGACTGAATCCAGCAGATAAAATCATGGAAATATAGAATCCTTTCTGTTGGGAAAGACCTGGGAGCTCATCAAGTCCCAGTGTTAAGCCAGCAGTGTCAAGCCCAGCACTAAAGCCTGAAGTGCCAAGGCCTGGACAAGAGGCCTGACTGAGGCCTGAACAAGCGGCCCTGAGCCAAAGGTGACCTCTCGATGAACCTTCCAGCCAAAGGTTATCTTTGTATCTGCTCGTTAACAAAATACGCACCGTCATTAGCGTTGTAATAGATGCATCCTCTCCTTAGTGAACCATGTATTGACCTTTCTGTATTTAGAAGCCAGACAAGGCCATGAAGTCTGACATCTGGCCTTGTTCGGGGCTGTAGGGTCAAAGGCAACTCCCCTGGTTCCTCCTTGAGCCCTGGCCAGGCTTTGGGAGAAACCCAAGAGGAGGATGCAACCAGATGTTCCTGTACTAGGAGTGCTGCTGGCAGTTTGTTTATTCAGCACTATCAAAGCTGGGCCCTCTCCCAGCCAGGCTGGAGCCTCAGCTGTGGCTGGAGGCAGCTGCAGGAATTCCCAGTGTCCGGGAGAGGCTCTGCAGTCCTTGGCTGTGACAGCTTCCCCAGCTGCTGTGTGGGTGTGGGTGATGGGAAAGGCTGAGGGTAACTGGTGATGGATCTTTCTCAATCACTGCGGGCAATCCGTGGTAGTGACGGCTGGCTGCATTGCTGAGCTGCTCCTTCTGTGCTCCTTTGCTGCTTTGAACTGTAGTAAATTTCACTGATTCCTTCAGGTGGTGTCTGTGTCCTTGGTGCTGAGCCTGCCCACTGCGAAAACAAAATTGGCATAGCTTGGCCGGATCAGCACAAAATGACACTTTTTAAATCTAAAGGTGAGGAATCAGTCCTATCCGAAATTCCTGGATGGGAAGCCCTTCCCTAGAGTTCTCTGGCTCTGGAGTGGGCTGAGGTGGGAACAGATTTTTGACAGGGGCCACTGTATTAGAGGGTGTAAAGTACCCCACACTGGCTCTGAAATGGCTCACTACTCAGCCTGAGTGGGTACCTCAGTGGTCTCTTGAAAAGGAGAGACTTAGATGCCCTAAAAACCCTGGTACAGGAACAACTGGCTCAAGGACACATAGAGCCATCTATGAGCCCTTGGAACACCCCAGTATTTGTTATAAAAAAGAAATCTGCTAAGTGGAGGTTACTCCATGACCTGAGAAAAACCAATTCCATGATGGAGAGAATGGGCACATTGCAGCCTGGTGTGCCATCGATGTCCCACAGTGCTGCCTGCCTCCTGGGACATCCTGATTGTGGACTTAAAGGGCTGTTTTTTCACTCTTCCATTACCCCCAGATGATACCCCAAAGTTTGCCTTGACCGTGCCTTCTATTAATAACACTGCACCAGTGCAACGTTACCAATGGAAAGAACTTTCCCAAGGCGTGGGAAACAGCCCCACGATGTGTCAGTGGGGTGTTGCTCAGGTACTCTGATCAGTGAGAGAACAGTTTCCAGGGGCATACTGTTACCATGGCCTGGATGACATTTTGATTGCAACCCAAACCAGAAAAGAACTCTCATTGATTCAGCCAAGCCTGTTGCAAGCGTTCAAACCACTTGGGCTGCAAGTAGCACCAGAGAAAGTGCAGCAGCAACCACCCTGGAAATATTTGGGACTCAAAATAATGAACCAGACCATACAGCCACAAACAATTCCGTTTCCAACCAAAATTCTAACTCTAAACGATGCACAAAAACTCTTGGGTACCATCAACTGGGTCAGACCTTACCTAGGACTGACTGACTCTCAACTAGCACCTTTATTTGACCTCCTAAAGGGTGACTCTGAATTAACTTCCCCCAGAAAATTAATCCTAGAGGCAAAAGCTGCTGTTGAAACAGCAGAGCAAGCTATCACCAACAGACAAGTCCACCGGATATGCCCAGAGGTGTGGATCACTGTGTTTATTCTCATTGTTAGTTTTCATCCTACTGGTGTTATTGGGCAGTGGAATCCACGCTGGCCTGATACTTTGCACATTCCAGAATGAATGCTTCCACCTCATCAAGCAAAAAAGACGGCACCCACTGTCTTTGAACTAACTGCACAGTTAATTATCAAATGTTGTCGCAGGTGTTTACAGTTGAATGCTACGGATGCTTCAAAAGTTGTCTCTGTGACACAAGAGCAATTCTAATGGTGTTTTGCTAACAGTACAGCCTTGCAAAGTGCTTTGCAAGGACACTGGAACGCTTTGGGCACCTGCCCGACGTGTCTGTCCTACCTTACGTCCTGTCCAAGACCACCAGCAGCATTCTCCTGGTGGCCCCTCCACAGACGGTGTGGAGCCGTGTGTGGAACAGTGCTGGAAACAGCTTGTTCACCGACCTCGTGGAGAGCTGGGACTCTTAGAGTGACGGTGCATTTAAGGATTCTGTTTGTTTACAAACTGGTTTTCTGTTTACAGAGTGGTTTTTTCTGTTTACAAATTGTTTTTCTGTTAATTGTTAATCTTGTTAATTCTGTTAATTGGTTTTTCTCAGGGTTTTAAAAGTTGAACGTTTTCTTGTTTTAGTGTTAAGTTGTAGTTTGGAACCATAAGCAGTTAACCTGTAACACGCCAGCCCGGAAGATTGTGATCTCGCCTGACAGCTCCTGGGAGTGAGTGCTGCAGCTCCAGTGGTACATGGGACACATCACTGGCTGAGCAGAATTAAGTTTGTCAAAACCTCCTTCAAATTAAACCCATGCTGTCTTGTGTTACCCTGTCTGCAAAAGGGCCCTTGCAAATGGGATAACGGAAAACAATCTGCATTTTAATAAAAGCAAAGGCAGGAGATGTAGCAGGGTCCAGCTGGTTCACAGCTGGGCATAACGAGTCTGATCATAACAGACCCAACTGGGCTGACCTGGCTTGTTCTAGAAGTCCCCGGGGGAACAAAGAGCTCAGCCAAGCCCAGCCAAGCCCTGGCTGCAGACACACCCCTGGCCAGAGATGTGGGCAGTGCAGAGATTCCCAACCAGTTGGCTTTCCAAGCCTGGGAAATTCAAACTCACCATAAAAGGGAGCTTGGAACAATAAATTGTGGCTGTTGGTCAGAACTCAACAAGATACTGTGTGGTGTGTCTGTCTCCAACCCACCAGCCTCGTGTTACACTATGTCTAAATCTATGTTTCTATCTATATCTCTATCTTTATATGTGAAACAATAATAATAATGTGCAGTAATGCTGACAATACTGATTTGCCACCTTTGGCTGCTCAGGGATGTGACACTAAATACCCTACAGAAAAGCATTGGCCACGACTCAAATGTCAGTGCTAAACTTTGTGAGACTGCTTGCAAGGAATAAAGGAGGAAGGGATGAAATTGGCGATTTTTATGCGGTTTGCTGATACTGTGGTGTGGAATGCTTTGTCTGTTACTATGAAAATACAGTGATTTGGACTGCTGGTGTTTTCATGTACCAGACTATTCACAAGCTGCAGGATCATCAAACAGACAAAGGGGCAGTTGAAAGAGCAGGTGAAAAAATGAGGAGATGGGAACCTGTCCTGATGGAGAACCCATCCCACAGATGTTCTCCATACCCTTAACAATGGACCCAGTGGGGAAATGGAAACCCCTGGATGTGCACAGCTGCGCCCAGTTTGCGAATACAACCGTGCACAGTGAGACTTTGACTTCTGGGGAAATTGTTCTGGGTGTGATGGCCCCTGACAGGGCCACCCCAGAGGCTGCAGGGCTGGACCTTCATGCATTAGAATTAATTAGGACAAATCAGAAGCAAATGAGAGTTATCAATACAGGAATAGGAACTCAGATTTCTCCAGGACACTGGAGGTTTGAGAACTGCTCACTGGAGCTTGGCCTTGAAAAGCGTTGATGTCATGGGAGAAGGAATTGATGCAGATTGTCAAGGAGAAATCAAAGTCATCCTTTGAAACAATAGTGAACAGAGTGGATTATTTAAGCCTATGGCGTGGCAGCAATTACGGATATTGCAGTTTGAAAAACAGTTGTGAAGAGAGGAGATCCACAGTGTCACTGCGGTCCCCTGGCTCCACAAGGCCCTGCAGGCTCCCAGGGCACCTTTGGTTCTATGGGGCCCGCAGGGTTTAGCTGGCGGGCAGGGTCAGCACCAAAGAGACACGCACCAACTTAAGGAAGCCCAACCCCACCGCGGGGGGACCCGCCTCCCGCCGGGGCTCTGCCGGCACCGCCACCGGGACCCCCAAAAACACCTCCCGGGGACCCCCCATGTCCCCTTGAGGGGCATCTGCGCCTCAGCTCTGGAGCCCTGCCAGATCCAAACATCAAGCTGCCCGGCCCCGACAGAAAAAAGCCCCGGGAGCCATAAATATATTTTATGTGAGCTCCAAACATCCCTCCCCACTTCAAAAAAACCGCCCAGGATATTTGGGGCGCGCTCCCCCTCCCCGGTCACCCGCAGGATACGGGGGCGATGGTCCCGGGGCGAAGGAGCTGCAGATCCAGAGAGCAGTGAAGTCACGCAGTGCCTCCTCTGCCGGCTCCAGCTCCTCCATCCCTCCTCTTCCTCCTTCTCTGTCCCTCCTCCTCCTCCTCCTCCTCCTCCGTCCGTGCGGCCGCGGGCCGGGAGCTCTCGGGTGAGCGGGGTCGGGCCGGGACACGGTGGGAAAGGGGTGGGTCACCCCCAAACCGAGCTGGGGGCAGCGGAGGTTTGGGGGAACAATGGGAAAGGGGTGAGGGGGGGGATAGGGGGAGGTGGGACAGCGGGAAGGGAGTTCCCAGTAGGGGTCCCCCAGTAAACCCCAGGACTCCCAAGCCCTGTCCCAGCGCCCACAGTTCCCTCCACAGCCCCGGCTGAGTGGGGGGCTCAGCCCAGGACCCGTCATTGTCTGGGGCTCCCTCGAGTGCAGCAAATGGGAGAGTGCCCCCCAGGGTGGAGTTTTGGGGGTCTCCCCACCATCACGGCTTTAAGAACCCCCGACAGTCAGGCGCCGCTTTAACTCCCCTTGACAGGGCGACACCACTCCCGTTGATTCCGGTAGTGGAGCCCCCATGGGGGGGTTGGGGGTCCCGGGAGGGTTTGGGGGTCCCGGGGGTGTCTGGGGCTACCTGGGTGATGCCGATGGTGGTGATGAGGACCCCGTGCCAAGTATAAACCTTCTCAAGGGGGCTTGGGGGCGTGTTGGGAGGTCCCATGGGAATTTTGATGTCCTGAGAGGGTTTAGGGGGTTCGTACGGGGCGTTTGCAATCTTGGGGAGTTTTTGGAGGGTCCCAGGGATGTTTTTGGGGTTCCTGGGGAGGTTGGGGTGTCACGGGGAGATTGGAGGTTCCCAGGGAGGAGCTGGGGGGTACCTGGGCAGGGCAGGTGACAGAGCTGGGACCCCGTGCCGGGTCCAAACCTTCTCACTGGGCAGCGTCAGCGTGTTCAGGGAGATCCTGGGGGACCCCGAGGGTCACCCCAATTCCCAGGGGACCCAAAATACTAAGGGCTCCCCTGAACTCCCTCACCCCTGGATCTGCTGCAGGCAGGGGCACACCAGCACTCGGCCCCTGCCCCCACTATCATGGGGGGGCTGTGGAAGAAACCAGGGGGGCACAGACAGGTCAGGGTGGAACCCCAGAGTCCTGGAGGAGGGGACATGGGGACAATCCCAGGAATCCCCGTGAGGGGCTTAGGGGGGACCCAGGAGGATTTGGGGGCGGACTGGTGGGGTCATGGGGGGATTTCCAGGAGTCTTGGGAGGGGGGGAAGAACAGGGTGAGCCCCCAGGATGGGTTTGGGCAGAACCGGATTGGAGCTTCCAGACGCTGAATCCGATGAGGAGAATGACCACGATGGCAGCGATGACGGACACAGCGACCACCAGGGTGAGATTCCTGCTGGATTCCGGCTCTGGGCAGCACGGAATGGTGAGGAGGGGCAGGGGAACCTCCATCCCACTGCGCCACATTCCCAAACTCCCAGTTAACCACATTCCACATTCCCTGCCTCGGCCCAGGAGAAGATGCCGGGCTCCGGCATTCCGGGATGCTCCACCCGGCACCGGTGCTGCTCCCGCTCCTCCGGCAGCGCCTCGATCCTGGCCCGGGGGGGGAAGGCGCCGTCACTGTTGGGAATGATCCCGGATTTCATCCCCCTTCATCCAGCTGATCCCCGTGGTGCTGGGGTAACATTTGTACGTGTGGCAGGACAACATCGGGAAACAAAGGTTTACTTAACCGAAACAAAGAGGTGGACAAAGGTGGAAGGGGGAGATAACGCCGGTAAAAGACAAAGCTTGAGGCAGCTGCGTGCTTTTCTTTCTCCGGCGTTCGGGGAGACGCGTGTCTGCCGCTCCTCGAGGATCTCAGCCGCCGCAGAGCACGCCGAGCAGAGAACGGCTGTTGCTGGCTGGAGGAGTTTCACTGTGGCCAAAGGGATCCAGTCCTGGGAAATCTATCACCAGTTCAGCCTGAATCCTGAGTTTTCCCTGCCACCTGCGGGAGCTGGTCCAGGCCCTGCCTCGCCTTCGGCTCCTTCGGCGCTGCTCCTCTTGCTGCGGCGTGACCCTGCACCCCCTGCGCTGTCGGGACATCCTGCCCCTGCCTGCCGGGGCACCCTGCCATCCCAGCGACCAGCCCGGGACTTTTCCACTGTTCCAGCTTGGTGCTCTGAGGATCCTGCAGGGACAGCGAAACCAAACTGCCCTGGGTTTTGTGAAACAAAGCCCTCGAGGTTCTTGGTACTGTTGTCGTTTGTCATTAATGCTGTAGTTGTTTGGTGGGGGGGGAGTTTTTTGTGTTTGTTTGCTTTGTATTACATACTAGTAGAGAACTGCTATTCCTATTTCCCAAATCTTTGCCAAAGAGCCTCTGATTGTAATTTTACCTGGCAGATACCTGTCTTCCCAAACCAAGACAAGGAGGAAGGACAAATCTCACTCCCTCCGCTTCCAAGGAGTGTATATTGTGTGTTGTATACTCCCTTGGGGTGTTTGCCACCTTTCCTGAGGGTGAACTTGTAGGATTTGTTGCAAACTTATTCACAAGAAATGTTGTGTGTACCTATTAGAGTTTTAGAGTGAGTTAGGGATTTGGCAAAGGTGAATTGTTTAAGTTGAAAATAATTTTTGGGTGTAACAGATCAACCCCTGCATACTACAGATAAAAATACTTGCAAGAACCTTTCCCTTTTTCATTTATCATTATGCACACTGCTTCACTGGAAAAGGCCTCACAGGATGTGTTTGGAGAGGAGCCAGCTTTTCCATTAAACAACAAGGAATATTTTACTTTTGAAAGAAAGAGACAAAAACATGCCATTTTTTTTAATGGCACGTTCTTAGTTATCAGATTAACAACATTTTTGGAGGGGTATTCAAGCAAGTATTAAGCGTAAAACATACAAATAAATGTACTCTTACTTTCAGCAATCCTTTAAGAACTAGAGACTTCTCTTAAAGCAGGATCCCTTTCCTTCTGGGTGGATCACCTTTGGGTATTCCTCCAAACAAGCTGCAGCTGTCCCATGTGACACTGGCAGGGGCAGCTCTGGCCCGTGGTCCTTCCCCACGAGTTTTTGGCCCCTGACTCTTGCTTAGGTAATTTAGTAATTGTGCTGCCACCTTCGGGATCCCCAAAAGGTCTGTCTCCCACATGCCTGCCTGTTGCAAGACTCTATTTCATTTCCATATGTTCCTCTTTTCTGTGCACGATTGGTCTTTGGACAGATAAAGGAGGGGTTTTAGCACCTGTTGATGAATTAATTAAATGGTGGATGTACTGATGTAATCTCTACAAAATGATTCTGTTAGATACTTTGGAGACTTCTGTTTTGCTTGTGTGATATTTACTATTTGAGGGAAACTTTCAAACTCCTGATGGGCCTTGAGTTATTTTTATTTCTTGGACAGACTGTGCTTCTCTTGTCTTTCTACTTGTTGTCCCCTTAATTTTAGCCCCTAGAGGGCTAAACTTTACAGTTTCACTAAATAAATCATAAATGCTTCAGTTTATAAATAATATAGATGTTCATTGTATATTTTTATATAATTTCATTTTGTCCCCTACAGGGCTAAAATTTGGAGGGTGAGTGCTGCTCTTCAGGAAAACCTGGTGATGGAACAAATGAGGTGCAGCTGGCATCAGTCAAGGTTTCAGTTAGACAGAGTGGAAACTCTGCAGTTGGACCAAGTGCCTTCATCAGAGCAGCAAGTTCCAGAGCTCCTTCACTGTGGCACCTTCAGGCTTGGTGGTAGGAGAACCTGACACAGTGAGTGTAAAGCAACGACACCTGGGCTTGCAGAGTCTGTGGCTGAGTAAAATCTGGTCTAAGTTCTGTTGTTTTACAGAAGAAAAATGTTGTAGCTGATCTGTCAAACACAGTAGACTCAAAGTGAGGGCCTGGCAGTGACTCTGTAAGAAGAAATGGTTTATAAAAGAGGGTAAAAAAGTGGGAGCTGGCTGCTGAAGATTGATAGCAGAGATTGTTTTTGGCTTGGTTGTCGCACTAGTGATTCCACATGGTATATTTTGATGCTTTTCAGTTTAGATTGCTGTACAAGTATGAAGTTAAGGCATTAAAAAAAACCCCTCAAATTTGTCTCTTCAACGGGCTCTAGTACAATTACGTGGTAGTAAATGCATCAACAAATATTGGTTTTAGTTATTTTTTGAAATAGCTCTTAAAAAACATCCCAAATCTTGAGAATTCATTGGAGCCTTCCTTAATTGTTTGGCATTTCAGTGTGTGTAGGCAGTAGAGCATGTGAGCAGCTGTAACCACGTTCGTGCGGTCAGTTTTGCAAATACATGAAAAAACTTGCTCATGGGAGAGTCACAGCCCACTTGTGTTTACAACCTGAGACTGGTACAGTGAGTAAAAACAAGCTGGGATACTTGTAGGAACAACAAAAACCCAGGAAACCTTGAGAAATCTTTGGAATCAAAATTATTGTGTGTTTATGGCCAATGCAGTGCTAACAGAGCCAGGACATGTGGCATGTTAATGTTTGGGTTTGGTTTTTTAGTGTCCACTTAAAATTAGTAACGTGGCTCAGATTTTTCAATACAGATCTCTTAGGTACTGGAGGTAGTTAAGTGTGTCATACTAAACACTCTTGGAGTTGAAAATGTTGCTTTGTGTGAGTATTTATATATTCTGAAACTCAGCTGTGCATGCTTTTTGTTCGCCGGTGAAATGCTGTAACCACAGTTGAATTGAAATTGGTCGGTTCAAAGGAGCTGATACAATTTTATCTGTTCGCTCATCTAACTTAGAGCAAGAAATAGGCACAGACTCTGGACTGAGGGATGTTCACTAGTATGTTTGAAAATTTGTGTTTGATAATTGAAGTTAAATATCATGAGAAAACCTCATAAACAGGGGTGAAATTCAACATGTAAAGTGCTTGTTTTCCTTTGTGGCCTCGTGTGAACTGTCTTGCAGATCAAACTTCTAACTCCTTCTATGTGAGTTAGCATTAGCAATAAGTGGCAAAGTCCATCCTGTTGTTAAGAATTTGGATGCTGTGTAGGGCAAATCCACCTTTTCACCCTATTGTTTGGCCTCTCTTCTTACCATTTCTGTAATCATCAATGATTGAGTAAATCCCCAAGAGCATTTTGTGGTAGTGATGCAACCACACTTGCCATTTTGTGAGTGTGTGATAAATACGTATTAAATGGTACCAAATGAGCTCAGCAGAGATAACAGGTTGTGTGCTTTTCTCTAGAGGCAAGAACACCAGGTGTGGCCTGGTGTTGGGATCGTGGATCACAGGAATCAGTCGATGACCTCAGTTTTAAAACACCAGTCTGGCCGCATTTGGTCTGCTCTGCTGTCCTCTGGAATCTCTGCTGTATGTGCAACTACAAACCCTTGGTTTATAAATTTGCTTAAAACATTACAAATCTCATACTGATGTAAGACTGCTCCTGCGAGGAAAGGTTTATTAAAGAACCAAATCTTACGTGAGAAGACTGCAGAGAAGAGATGCATTTTGCCATAGCTGTATGGCTGAACCTATGGGGGTGGACAGAAATTCTGAATCTTTTCTTCCGGCCCCTGTGTTGGAGGAAGGGTTAGGTTGGAATCCTGCAGTTTTCTAAAGTGGTGTCTTGGAAGAGAGAGGAATGAGTCCCAGGCTGAGCCTTCCTTTAGGAGAGGAGCTGCAGGTATCCCGTCATGCCCCGCGCCGCTCTGCACCTCGGTGTATCCCGTCATTCCCCGCGGTGCCGCTTTGCGCCTCGGTGTATCCCGTCATGCCCTGCGGTGCCGCTCTGCGCCCCGGTGTATCCCGTCATGCCCCGCGGCGCCGCTTTGCTCCTTTGCGTACAAATGACGTCACCGGCGTTTATTTCGCCTCTCATTTGCATAAGTTTACATAAGGCTGGCGCCTCGGTGAGGTGGGCGGGGTCTGAGTCACGCCCAGGCCCCTCCCAGTACAAACCAGTAACTCCCAGTCCCCGTGGTCAGTGACGTCATTCGCGTTTATTTGTGTTCTCATTTACATAAGTTTGCATATCGGCGCGGTGGGCGGGGTCAGAGCAGCGTTGGCCCCTCCCACTCCCTTCCAGTAGAACCCAGTAACCCCCAGGCCCCGCCCAGTTTGCCCCGCCCTTGTTGTCGATCTATATAAGGGAAGGGGGCGTGGCCTGATGAGGGGCGTGATCGGTTCACATGTGGGGGAGGGGCAAAGGTTACACCACGCCCAGAAACCCCGAAACCAGTTTAAACCAGTATAAACCAGTAACCCCCAAACCCACTCCCAGTCCATCCCAGTAGAAACCAGTGACCCCAAACCCACTCCCAGTCCATCCCAGTACAAACCAGTGACCCCAAACCCACTCCCAATCCATCCCAGTACAAACCAGTGACCCCAAACCCACTCCCAGTCCATCCCAGTATAAACCAGTGCCCTCCAGTCCCCATTCCAGTGCCCTCACCTGTCCGTACTGGTTTGAACTGGGATCTCTCGACGCTCGGTGACCTCCAGGGATCGGCTCAGGGCCAGGGCCCGGCGCTGGGGGATACTGGGAGTTACTGGTTTATACTGGTTTGTACTGGGTTATACTGGTTTGTACTGGTTTGGGGGTTTTCCTTACTGGTTTGTACTGGGAGGGGCTTTAGGGGTCACTGGGACGAACTGGGATGAACTGGGAAGGGATTTGGGGTGACTGGTTTGTACTGGTTTATACTGGTTTATACCGGTTTGGGGTTTTTCTTTACTGGTTTGTACTGGTTTGTACTGGGAGGGGGTTTGGGGGGTTTTTTGGGATTTTTGGGGAGAATTTGGGGGATTTTGGGGATCTAAAAATTCCAATTTTTAGTGGGAATTTTGGGGTCATTTTCTGGGATTTTGGGGCTCTGAAATCCTGATTTTTAATGGGAATTTTTGGGGTGAATTTTTGGCGTTTTGGGTGGGAATTTTGGGGATAATTTGAGGGATTTTGGGGCTTCAAAAAACCCCATTTTTCAGTCGGAATTTTGGGGTCATTTTTTGGGATTTTGGGGCTCTGAAATCCTGATTTTTAGTGGGAATTTTTGGGTCATTTTTAGGGCATTTTGGGTGAATTTTGGGGAATTTTTGGGCTCTAAAAGTTCCAATTTTTAGTGGGAATTTTGGGGTGAATTTTGGGGGATTTGGGGGCTTTAAAAATCTCAGTTTTGGGAGGGAATTTTGGAGTAAATTTTTGGGATTTTGGGTGGAAATTTTGGGGTGAATTTTTGGGGATTTTGGGGCTCTGAAAATCCCAATTTTTAGTGGGAATTTTGGGGTTTTTGAGGGATTTTAGGTGGGAGTTTTGGGGTGAATTTTTGGGATTTTGGGTGGAAATTTTGGGGGTTTTGGAACTTCAAAAATTCCAATTTTGGGGTGAATTTTGGGGATTTTTGAGGCTCTAAAAATCCCAATTTTTAGCGGGAATTTTGGGGTAAAATTGAGGGATTTTGAGGCTTAAAAATTTTCAGTTTTCAGTGGAAATTTTCGGGTCATTTTTGGGGATTTTTGGTGGAAATTTTGGGGTGAATTTTTGGGATTTTTTGGGATCGAAAAATTTTAATTAAAATAATCAAATAATTAATTATTTAATTATTTTATTAAAATTAAATTAAATTTAATTTCAATAAATTTTCAGCTCGCCGGTTTTTGTTGTTGTTGTTTTGCTGTCGCCGCGGGTTTTTTTTTGTTTTTTTTTTTGATTGTTTGTTTGTTTGTGGGAGTTTGAGGCGGTTTTTGGGAAAATTTTTCCCCTCAGGTTTTGCCGATTTGGGGATTTTTTTTCTTTTTAAAGCGATTTTTTTCCCAAAAAAATTTCGTTTTTCCCTCTAAAATCCCCATTTTCCCCCCTAAAATCTCCCTTTTTTCCCCAAAATCTCCATTTTCCCCCCAAATTTCCGTCTTATCCGGCAAAACCCCCCGTGCGCCGCCATCTTGTACGGCAACCCCGAGCGGCCAAACCACCCCAAACCCGACAAATTTTCCCGTTTCCCAACCAAAATCTCCATTATTCTCTCTAAAATTTCTTTTTTTTCCCTTAAATCCCATTTTTTTCCCCCAAATCTCCATTTTCTTCGTTTTTGTACGGCAAAAACAAAACCCCGCGCGCCGCCATCTTGTACGGCAAGATCCTCAGGGCGCCGCCATTTTGCCGCCCGCTCCTCACCCCTCACACCGCGCCGCCATTTTGTACGGCAATCCCCAGCGGTCAAACCACCCCAAAACTCCCTAAATTTTGCCGTTTTCCCCCCAAATTTAGAGTCGGAGATTTCCATTTTTATCTCTAAAATCCACTTTTTCCCCCAAATCCCCTTTTTCCACCCAAATCTCCGTTTTCTTCATTTTGTACGGCACGATCCTCAAGACGCCGCCATTCTGTCGCCCTCACGTCTCCCTCAAACAGCGCCGCCATTTTGTACGGAAACCCCCAGTGGCCAAACCGCCCCAAAACCTCCCGATTTTATCCGTTTTTTCTCCAAATTTAGAAGCGGAAAATCCAATTTTTATCTCTAAAATCCCCTTTTTCCCTGAAATCCCCTTTTTTTCCTCCCAAATCTCTGTTTTCTCTATTCCGTACGGCGAAATCTCCGAGCCGCCATTTTGTCGCCCTCACACCGCGCCGCCATTTTGTACGGCAAGCCCCGGAGGCCAAACCGCCCCAAAACCTCCCGATTTTATCCGTTTTTTGCCCCAAAAAAACGAGTCGGATATTTCCGTTTCTTAATTATTTTGAATTTTTTCAGGATCCCCCCTCAGCCCAACGTGTCTTTCCAGGGTCTTTTCGGGGTGTCTGAGGGCGCGGCCGGAGCGGCCCCGGGGGAGCTCAGCGGGTTTTGAGCGAAGGTTTGCCGGAGAGGGCCTGATTAAACAAACAAAAAAACCCCGAAATAAATAAAAATGTAAAAATATCATTCTGGGGAGGGATTCCCCCTCCCCCCAAATTTTTTGGGGTTTTTTTTGGGGGGGGTTTTTTTGGTCACCTTTGGCCGCCAGCTGCAGGTGGTTCCGGAGGCGCCGGCGGCGCTGATCGGCCTCGTGCGTGGCCTTGGCAAATGAGGAGACAGGGGAAGGAGGCAGCTCTTAGGGACAGAATTATTCCTTTTATCCTCTCTATGCCTGTTTAAGTACTGCCTTCCCTTAGGGGCATAACTCAAGCAAACACCTGTTGGATGCCATTGTGTTTTCAGGGATGATTTAGGGATGGCTGCCCATTTCTAGTGATCCTGTTCAGAAGTGGTTTAAAATGTACAGTAGTGTAGGCAGAAAGTCAAGCTAGAGCTGCTGTGACAGTGCTTCCATCATCTGTCAGCATCCTGAGTGTTGTGAGCTAAACCTGAAATTTGATTTGAACTGCCTGATATCTGCCAAGGGGCAGGATATCATTGCTGGAGAGAAATCCTCTCATCTTCCGCGACTCCATCCCCAGTCAGATGGAAGAACAGGTTGGTATCCAGAGGTGAATGGCACTGGACCTTTACGGGGCACAGAAATCATCCATATCCCCATGCTTTTAAGGAAAAGGATTCTGAGCAGAGGGCCCTTTGGCTCTGCGGCAGAAACTGTTTGGAAAAAGTTGCTTTAATAATAAGATTCTGACTGAAGAGTTTTGCAGTGGATGGTTTGCTTATGGAAATGGTCAAGCGGTCGTTCTGGTATTTGGACACCAGGTCACAAAAAGAGGAAAACTACTGTATGGGTATACACGAAGTGAATGAAAAAGTAGATTAAAGGAAAAGTTCAGAAGCCAAAGCTGGAGAGAGGTTCAGAGTAACCCAAAATTGCCATCCAAGATCTTGGGGAGGAGGGTTGTAACCTTTCTGAAATATTACTGCGCATGTACTCCCTAACTAATACATTGGGTGTGTTAGACCAAACCAGACAATTAATTTTTAACACAGAAGGACTTTGAGGACAACTCTGACACCCAGAGGAAAGAAAAGGCTTTATGGAAAGTTTCCATCTTCGAATCACTGCTAAAGTATAAGTGCTGTTTTGTTAGTGGAAAATGTCAGTGAAATTTCAAATAATTGTGTATTCCTGAGAGGTGTCACTACAGTAAATCCCCTTTGTGGAACAGTTAAGTCACAATTGAAATTTGGTGCTGTGCAGTAGTCCATTGTTCTGGTACTTAAACTCTTTAGGGAACAGTCCCCATGAGGGGTAATGATTTGCTGGTGGCCAAGAAATGTATTTTCTGTATGATCCAGGTGGAGAAGTAAAGGCAGAAATGCTGTGAAATAGACACATTTTTTGTACACCTGAAAAGAGACTTGGATGTGATATGCAGGCAGATATCAGCTTTAAATTCGATGTAGTCAGTGTTAATGGTATTAACATAGAGATCTTTATCAGCAGAGGTGTATTCAGGCTTCTTCTATTTTCCTGTCCATTTGCTTCAGTGTAGCAGTGTGAGATGAAAGCCCAAGGCTTTGCAGACTGGCTCCTCATTTGTGCCCGGGTGTGTGATCATTGTTTGAGGCAGGGAACAGGTAGACCTGAGAAACAGTGAGAATGCCAGCACAGGGGCTCCTGCTGCACGTGCTGATGCGTCCCTTGTGTGGGATGGGGAGTGCCCACTTGGTTTGAGGATTTGCTTCCAGGCACCTGATTTCTCTGAGATGGTGTCATTTTCTCTGTAAATGTGCCTCTATGGCTATAGCTGCCAACAGTTTAGTCTGAACAGTATTCATCGGTTTGATTGTTTCCTGCTCCCTCTGACTTTGTGGTGCACAAGTCGACCTAAATGTCTCAATAATGAATTATTGCTGGGTAATTAATCAGCTTCCCCTGCTTTAGACAGTTGCCTCCTAGAACTTGCCATAATTCACCTCCATCAGCCAATACATACCGACATTAATTGCCTCATAATATTGTCAGGAAGATGTCAGGTAGTACTGCCAGGGTGTGAGTGCATCTCTTTGATCTAAGCAAATTTTGTTAGTGTTTTGCCCCTAATCTCATTCTACTCATTTATCTTGCCAGTGCCGTGAGCTGGACTGAGGACACATCATCAGGGTGCAGTCAGGAGCAATCTGTCCAAATGAACAGTGATTTCAGATTTGCAGTGGGAAGTGAGTAATTCCCCAGCAGGTAAGTCACAAAACCAGTTACTGACAGCTGGGACAGTGGAAATTCTCCTTGCAGTGGCCTTGTTTTAAACACCAAGATGAAAATATAATGCATGCTTAGAAGGTGCAAACAATGTCTACTCTCATTTCACTCAGTGAAATTTGCTCAGCTTCATCTTGGAGCACTGGAGATATTTTAGTATTTCAAAGTGTATCAAACTATTTGCCCAGTATTTGGAAAAGCTACTCAGATTTAGTGGAAATGTTTCTATTTCAGACCCAAACCACTTTGATATTTGTTAATTTTATTAGTGTATTGAAGTTCATTGACACTGGGAAAAGTGATCCTGTTTCTTCAATTGATAATACCACAGGAATTGCCTTTTCATTAATCTTTATTTGGATGCCTCCCTGTCCCTATGGAACAATGGGTTTGAAGATGCAGTGAGGTAAAACACTGGAAGGAAAAGGCCAGGCTAAATATTCCTTGAAATAAATAGGCCTCTTTCCCTTGACTTCAAAGGAAAAAAAAAAAAAAAAAAAGAAAAAAAAAAGCCTAATTGAATACAATTGAGGGGAAGAGGAAAAAAATGAGAACCTTTGATTTGAACACACTTTGGAGCAGAGCATGGAGAGATAGGAGAATGATCTCTGTGAGATGAATAAGTTGCCTCTCCTGCTGCATTTGTTTTGGGGTGGGTGAATCATTTCTTGAGGATTCTGTTTTTAAAAGTTGGATTTGACTTGGTTGATGTTCCTTTCAGCATCTAGATTTTCTATTTTGGCTTGTATTTTTCATACAAGAACCATGTTGTTAGAGCAGATAGCTGGTCCTGCAGTACAGGCAGATTTCATAAGGGTAGGAGGATAAGGAAATACACCGGAAAGGACAATATTGAAGATTTTATCAAGTTGGACCTCCTGGCAGTTGAAGCAAGTTGTCCCTCAAGGTCTTGTGGGAGCTGTTTCAAGTGAAGAGAGCACGAGTCACAAACACAGTGAAGTTCTCTGACTGATTCTAAACAGGGTAAAGAATTAGCCCCTTCACCATCATGCCTGGATTTTTACCTGGGGAGAATCTCTATGGAAAAAGATTGTGGCTGTTCTGAAGGAATAATGTCCAAGACAGCCGAAAATCTGCATTGGCTGATGTGTTGTGTGTCCTCCCTCCTCCCATGATTTTCAGTCAGTGTTTCAGAGCCTTTCCTGGCATGTGAGACATCCCTTGAACTGTTGAAATGGTTCCTTGGGACTCCCTCACTCTTGGCAAAAAAAGTAGGAGGAGGAAGGACAAATCTCACTCCCTCCACTTCCAAGGAGTGTATGTTGTGTGTTGTATACTCCCTTGGGCTGTTTGCCACCTTTACTGAGGGTGAACTTGTAGAATTTATTGTAAACTTATTCACAAGAAATGTTTTGTGTACCTATTAGAGTTTTACAGTGAGTTAGGAATTTGGCAAAGGTGAATTGTTTAAGTTGAAAATAATTTTTGGGTGTAACAAATCAACCCCTGCATACTACAGATAAAAATACTTGCAAGAACCTTTCCCTTTTTCATTTATCATTATGCACACTGCTTCACTGGAAAAGGCCTCACAGGATGTGTTTGGAGAGGAGCCTGCTTTTCCATTAAACAACAAGGAATATTTTACTTTTGAAAGAAAGAGACAAAAACATGCCATTTTTTTAATGGCACGTTCTTAGTTATCAGATTAACAACATTTTGGGAGGGATATTCAAGCAAGTATTAAGTGTAAAACATACAAATAAACGTACTCTGACTTTCAGCAATCCTTTAAGAACTAGAGACTTCTCTTAAAGCAGGATCCCTTTCCTTCTGGGTGGATCACCTTTAGGTATTCCTCCAAACAAGCTGCAGCTGTCCCATGTGACACTGGCAGGGGCAGCTCCTGGCCCTGGTGCTTCCCCGGGAGCTTTTGGCGGCTGATTCTTGCTTAGGTCATTTAGTAATTGTGCTGCCACCTTGGGGATCCCCAAAAGGTCTGTCTCCCACATGCCTGCATGTTGCAAGACTATATTTCATTTCCATATGTTCCTCTTTTCTGTGCACGATTGGTCTTTGTACAGATAAAGGAGGGGTTTTAGCACCTGTTGATGAATTAATTAAATGGTGGATGTACTGATGTAATCTATACAAAATGATTCTGTTAGATACTTTGGAGACTTCTGTTTTGCTTGTGTGATCTTTACTATTTGAGGGAAACTTTCAAAGTCCTGATGGGCCTTGAGTTATTTTTATTTCTTGGACAGACTGTGCTTCTCTTGTCTTTCTACTTGTTGTCCCCTTAATTTTAGCCCCTAGAGGGCTAAACTTTACAGTTTCATTAAATAGATCATAAATATTTCAGTTTATAAATAATATAGATGTTCATTGTATATTTTTATATAATTTCATTTTGTCCCCTACAGGGCTAAAATTTGGAGGGTGAGTGCTGCTCTTCAGGAAAACCTGGTGATGGAACAAATGAGGTGCAGCTGGCATCAGTCAAGGTTTCAGTTAGACAGAGTGGAAACTCTGCAGTTGGACCAAGTGCCTTCATCAGAGCAGCAAGTTCCAGAGCTCCTTCACTGTGGCACCTTCAGGCTTGGTGGTAGGAGAACCTGACACAGTGAGTGTAAAGCAACAACACCTGGGCTTGCAGAGTCTGTGGCTGAGTAAAATCTGGTCTAAGTTCTGTTGTTTTACAGAAGAAAAATGTTGTAGCTGATCTGTCAAACACAGTAGACTCAAAGTGAGGGCCTGGCAGTGACTCTGTAAGAAGAAATGGTTTATAAAAGAGGGTAAAAAAGTGGGAGCTGGCTGCTGAAGATTGATAGCAGAAATTTTTTTTGTCTTGGTTGTCACACTAGTGATTCCACGTGGTATATTTTGATGCTTTTCAGTTTCGATTGCTGTACAAGTATGGAGTTTGTCTTGCCCTCTCTTTGTTGGGCAGCTTTATGGCCATGATACTCAGTAAATGATGAGCTTTCTTTAGGTTGATTTATACTGTTGGCTGGGGATTATTTGTGGGGTTTTTTCTGCTTGAGGTCTCAACCATTAACAAACAAATGTTTGCTGGAGTTCTGCTTTGTGCATGAACCTCCAAAGTGGAAAAAGGCCTTTGATATTTCCTGTATTTCTGTTATAAAGTAGCTATAAGTGGTACAGTTTTGGGGGTGAGTGACTCACTTCTTGAGGATTTTATTTTTAGAAGTTGGATTTGACTTGGTTGATATTCCTTTCAGCATCTAGATTTTCTATTTGGGCATGTATTTTCCACATTGACTTTAATGGTCATGGTGTCAAAAAGTCAATATGCTGTTGTAGAAGTGAGAAGTTTGCCTGAGTACTTGATTCCAGGGAGGAGAAATAGAAGAAAATAAGTAAATAATGTTGCAGTTTGTCTGTTTAAAAGCTCTATTTAATATATTTTTTACCATGTTGCTTGCTGAGTTTAATCAGAGTCCGAATAGATTTCAAACCTTCTCTCCAGTTTTAGGAAGCTTGGAGATGGCAATTTCAAGATTACCTCATCTTGTTGGCGTGGTTTCTTTCTAGGAAGTCTGAATGGTACATCAGAATCTACTTTGTTTTTCCAGAAGCATCAGTACTTCATGGTATTGTGGAAGAGTTCAAGTCATTACCGTGCCAACCCGTCACAGTTAATTTTTTGGCAAAATGAATCCATAACAACACATGGTTTCAATCGATTTCTTATGCAGATTCTGCAGTAGATGTGCAGATCTGTTGATTAGCTCAGCCTGTTGGAAGAGTGGGGTCTGCCCCATTTGTTGTTCTTGGGGACAATCATGGCTGGGTTATTTCTGTGGGCCTGTCAGCTCACAAGGAAATGCCCTTCAGCTCTTACACTGACTTAGATCAGCATGAGGAACATCATGACATTATAGTTATTTTTTTTTTAATGTTTTTAATGTATTTGTCAACATGTACTGGTGCTGCATAAATTGATTAGGAGTCTTTATGGAATGCTGAGCACGGTTGTGGAAAATGAGTTTTGCAGGTGTGGATTGGTGGAATTGCAGTTTGCCCTGCAGTGTGTTTTAGTCTCCTTTGTGAGGGTTTCCCCACCCCTCACCTGGCTGTAACATGTATAAGTGCCTAAGTGAGCAGTTATTTACCTGTGGCAAGTCTGTTGTACCTAAACTCAGGAAATTGTACACCTCCTGGCTCTATTGTACACCTCCTGGATCTTATTCCATTAAATCTTCATGCTGATAATCTGCGCAGCTCAGAGGCACGGAAAGATGATCTGCAAACAGAGGGAATACTTGCTCTGAACTCTATGGAGGCCCTCAGGAGTCACTCTGATTGATGTCTAGGGATTTCACAAGGATTTGACATGCTTGATCTTGAGCTTGTAATTAATTGTCAGAGCTGCTATCAGCTTTAGAAATGGGTTTCTACTAACTGGCCAAAAATAGCGATGTTGGGCTTTGAAACTGTTGCCGTTTATGTGTGAAATCAATTGCACCAAGAGCGTCTTCTTTTCCCCAGTAACAAAAAGGATCCTGTTCTGTAATGTCATCCCATCTGTTAGAAAATGTTAGCACCTCTCATTTCACAAGGCTTTTTTTTTTTCTACACGGCAAGGATGCATTAAATTTAGTCACATGCAGAAAGAAATCTGCAACTGGATACTCGTTGTAAAGGCACTAGATATGTGTGATTTCTCTGTATTTTAACACTTGAATACAATAGATGAAGCTGGTCAGATGATGAAAGGGCTCTTTGGCTATTGGAAGTCCTCTTGCCACCTCATCTCTCCTACTGTCAGTGTATGCCTGATAGTTAATAATAGCTTGAAACTGGGATAGTTTCCAGCTATTTTTTGCCCATTTCCCTCTTGGTTGCCATCAAAAGAACAGGTTCTATTAGGGGAGCCTTTCTTCCTGCAAGTAAATCGATGTTTAGTGAAGAGAAAATGCATGGCAGTGGTGGAAACTTAGCAGAGCTTCCTGCTCCTGCTGCACTGCTCATCATCCCATTTATCCGTGGGGAAGGAGGGCAGTGTCTCTCTTTAGGATATCATGACCTGACTCGGGGAGATTTACCTGGTGGTCCCACCCCAGAATGGTCCATAGGAAGCCTGGCAGGGTGCCAATTTCTTGCTTAGACCGAGGAATCTAAGGGGCTAAAACCAGGAGAATATGTTGTGCCTGTTTTATATGATAGACACAAGCAATGTATTATCACAAAGATGTGACGTGGACCTTGTTAGGCTCAGCAGATGCTTTAGTCCTGGCTCTCATACTCTGAATGTGAGAGCTGGGAACATGCTAGTAGTGTAGTGCACATCCTCAGAGGACAGAAGGTAATTTGACAGCTCACTGTAACCCTCTTCAATAATGTTGACTCTTCTGGCATCGGTTTGTTGAGAATGTGGCTTCTCATGTGGAAAACCGAGACTTCTTGTAGTAAAAAGAAGGATTTCTTTTCCTGATTTGGTTTTCTTTTTTTTTCTGGCTTAGGTTAGAAGAGAGAAATATTTGAATGTAGCATTGACGTGTTTAATTTCTAAGCTTTATTTGGAGACTTTGAAAAGGTGAAAATATGTAAGCATTATTGAGGGAAGAAAGTGTTATTGTTTGATGCATTAAACTGTTTTCTTTCCGAGAATCTGTGTTTTTAGAGATACCAGGCAGTACTTTTTCCTTTAGCAGTAACAGAGTCCTGCTGTCTGTCTCAAGAGAAGCCAAAAAAGGTCAGATAAGAACTGTTTAGATAAGATAGGTGGCATTTCTGTCAGTTCTCAATAGCTGGTGAAGCAGATGAGGAGCTGCACAAAACTGAAAAGAAACAAGTAATGTTGCTCTGTCCCTGTCCCCCAAGTCCAAAAAATCCTCTCAATGCCCTTAATCGGCCATCTTTGTGAAGGGAATCTTTTCTCTTGAGTGCAAGTTTAGAAAGTGTTTTGTTGTACTGGTTATGTTAATTAAGGCGATCTTTGTTTCACAAGACAGGAATTCAGAGGGCTGTCCTGCTCTGCATAATTACCTGTCACAGCAAAGAGAATATATTAAGATGGGAAACTGAGATTGGTGTAAAATTCTGTCTTATCTGCAAGGTATATCAGCAGTGTATTTCATAGAGCTTGATTGTATCCAAGATTTCAGGGGGCTCCTGGTGTCAGGTGAGAATCCTTCTTTACGGAAAGCACTTGCTCTTTTCCTGTTGATATTGGTGAGCCAAAGAAACTATTTTTTGCTGCTTCTTGTAGCAAACCAAGTGTGAAATGTGAGATGTAACAGCACTGCCTAAGCCTCTCTGGCAGCCTCATGCAGTAGCCTGCTTTTAATATTGGTTGGTAAGATGACAGCACTTTGCTGCCAGTCTGTGAGGTATCCATGTAACGTGGGTTATCTTTGCTCAGGTGCCTGGAGACTTGTTCTTACAAGAGATAGAAACAATGCATTTGAGAATTGGGCACATCTGGGACATTTTATCTTGCTCTTGGAGAAAAAGGTCAAATGCTCCACAGCCTGTTTCTCTTAAATAGCAGAAAATCCCAGCATGGATTGAAGATTTGACCCCCATTAAAATACATCAGATCTAACATAGCTGTGTGGTTTTAGCTGTGTACATAAATACATAACTGCAGATGAATATTTAAGCACTCCTAGTGTAAATAGAAATACACAATGCACGTGCTAGGCATACTCATGTATGCCTACAGCTGCAGAGAAAATGTACAGCAGGCAAAGGACTTTCGGATACAATGAAATGAATGGCTTTATTAAGATCTTAGTTCCTCATTAAAAATGCTGAGAAGTAGAACTTGTATGAAAGACTAAAGCTGGGATTTCAGATTAATGTGTGTGGATAGTCAAGATGAACTCAATTCTGAAACGTAAGAGTGTCTATGGAGATCTGTTGAACTGTGTTCATATATATCACTGTTTCTTCTTGTCCCAAGGTTTTTTTTTTTTAATTTGGGTTTGCCATTGCAGTTTTAGGAAGGTTAATATTTAGTGCAATTTAGAAGTCCTAAAGAAAACAATTGTTTTAATACAAGACATTTCTCCCATTTTTCTAAGAGGGAAAAATGATCTTGTGTCAGTAGTATGGACTCTTATCCTCCTGCTTCAGTATTCAATTATTTTGATTCTTCTAAATTTTCAGCATCACGTGCATATGAAATTGGTCTCTTTAGTGATAGATATTTTTTGAAGGTTTGCTCAATTGTGCTTTCAGATTTTTCATTCACCTTCTGGTGGCTTGGCTGGGTCTGCATACACAAGTGCATGAACTGAACTATCATTAGCAAGTGGTGGTTCAGTTTTTCCTCTTCTACTCTTTGTGGCCTCTAAATTTTTCTTGTCTGCTGTCTTTGCAAACCAGTTTTTCTGCAGGGTCACTTTAAATCACCCGGTGTAACAAACCTGAGTGTGACAAATGTGTGCATTAGGGAATGTGTCTTGCTGGTTGTGGCCATCAAAATAGGTTTCACATGGTAGAAATTTGATAGTGTATCTACAGTTCTCCAATCTTGCTTTTGCCAGTGTCCTTGAGTTCAGTTTTTTAACAGTCACAATGAGTTACTGACTAGCTGGCATTGAAAAAAAAATTGACTTTATCCTCAGGGGCCACTGTAGGCTTTGTTCTGATAAATACTTGTCCAAACATTCCCATTATTTTTTCTTCAAGACATAAAATGTGACACAGGGTGCTGTGCCTGTTATCTCCCATCTAGACTTGTTTGGGTTTTTTTTTTTTTTTTGGTTGTTTTTTGTGTTTTTTTTTTTTTTTTTCCTTTGAGAGAAACTTCAACCTTTCTATTCATTGACCCGCTGAATACTTTATCAATGTATTAAGGTCCTTTTATTAGTGTGGATTTTTTTGAAGTTTAAAATAAGAATCAGGGAAATATTCTAATTGTATGATTTATATGGTTGGTTCTACTCCAGAAGAAAGCTTAATTGTTGAAATATTTCTGAGTTCCTGTGTTCTGATTTTTTGAGTAGTCTGTGCTAAGTCTTGAGCAGAAACTTGCAGAAGAGCTGCAGGATTGAAGGAGAGCAGAAGTGACACAAAGTAAAGCTCTCTTGGGAAATCTTATGGAGGTTAAGCAAGTGCAGCAGGATTTGAGCAATGCTGCTTAGTCCATTTGTTCATGTGTGGATGCCAGGGTGGAGGAGACTGGAACTGGGAGCCAAGATCGCTTAGAGGTGTGTCTGTGAGAGAAGCCAACTGCAATCTGCTGGTTTCTGGTGACTTTAGAGGTCCCTGTCCAGTATTAGTCCTGTCTTGTACTGTTGCAAACTATTGATCATCTGGCCTAAACTGTTGCTGCTTTAAAGAACTTCCCCAAACTTTAGGGAATAGTGGGACTGTCATTAAGAAAGAGATATAATTCCAAGCACTTTCTCTTGGTTTTAAATGCTGACTTCATGGGGTTTTTTCCCTAAGAGTAGGAGAGCTTCAGGTAAGTCTTGAAACTGCTGGTGGTTGATAGGCTTTTATTTATTTAATCAGGGCAGTGCATGTTACAGAACAGATAGCAAAGGGATCAGGACTGGAAATATTTTTTACTAGAGATTAACATGCTGCTGTGCTGTTGGGGGAAAGTGGAGATTGCTTTGCCAGCACCATCTGGGAGCCTCTGCTTGGCTGTATGGTAGGCAGACCTTTTGTGAATCAGAGGAGAATTGCCTTTGGAATAAAGCCTCTTGGTGGCAGGTTTTTTTAATCTGCTGCAGTGACAGAATTGCTCCATCTTGTCCTCTTACTGCAAGCGTGTGTGCCAAATCTGCCTGAAGGGATCTGTATCCAGGAGAGAAGGAAATGGTGGTGCCTCTGAAAGGTGCTTGCTTTCTTTTGTGAGACAAATAAACCTTTGGTGGCTTTGTGGGGCTGCAGCTTGCACTCCTGGGTTTTATATTCTTCTTATATATGTAGTACACACTTTAAATTTATTTTAAGAGGAAAGAATAGAAATGTTGGCTATAACTTGCAGAGGCAAACAGCATATGCTGTGGGTATAATTGTCAGTTTCCTTAAAAACAATGTTTCAGAGTCTATTGCTCCTCAGGATGATGGCAGAGATACCAGAGTGCCCCTGGTGGGCTTCAGGGGTGGATGGATGGATACAGTGTTTGCCTGTGGAAAAGGTGGGGTGGCGAATATGATGAGTTATATGAAATGGCATTTACAGAACTTGCAAATAAGAGCTTAAGCTGTTCAAGCTTCCTGCCCTGAAGTGTTTGTGATTTAGTCTCTCCTCTCTGAAGAGCACTTAGGTAGTTTTTTTGGTTTTTGTTTTTTTCCCTGTGCGGGGCAAGGTGGTGAAGAAAGAAGCAGATATGAAGAGAGCAAATTGAACAGCCAGTATTGCCAACAGCAAGTAACGTCTTCAAAGTTTACCTGCAGCTTGTAAATTAAAAATGCCAACTCTTCCTTGTGCTGAAGTCAAGCGAGCAGCCACCAAACATACACCTGGTGACTGCAAGGAGAGGTGGCAGACATTTTAACTGGTACCTTTTTCCACAGGTCTTGAGTTAATATACTTCCTTGAATGATTCAGGAGTATTTGTACACAAGTCCTGAAGGCCATCTGCAGTTGCTTAAAGTATTTCCAGTGTTTTTCTTTACTGCAGCTCCAAGTTGGTTGGAACCAGTATTCTATCTGCCTTTGGAAAAAATGTAGTAGATTCCGGCAGAAGTTAAATTTCTCTATGGAAATACGAGTGAGGAAATTGAGGCTTGAAAACACTCCGATTCAATTGTGATTGAAGTTCAGTCACAATTTGAGCAATGAGTAACACATTGGAATGTTCACGTCTAAGTAGCATCTGATCTTGTAGGGCTTGGTAATATGTTAGGGAAGATTTGAGTGGAATCCAGGTATTTTTGGGCAGTGACATTATTCTGAGGGAGTTTTAAATTCCCTTAGGCACCAGTAGTACCCTAGTACAGCTCCTGCAGGCAGTGGTCTTGTTTCAAATACATCAGAACTTCATTTGCTTTACTGAATATGGAGCAATGTGGTATGAGGAGAAGTGGGTGCAGTTTGAAATGTTATTTCCGTATTTGTGGAATTTAAGTGTTATGCTGGGGAAGAGCCACCAAAAGAACTGTTAGACAAACAATGAAAATAGGCAATAAGGTGTGGATTTTTGGTGTAGCTTGTCTTCCTGTTGAGGGAAAGAAATATTTCCAGATAATGTAGAAAGGGGCAATGATCTTGCTGCTAAACTACTCTGCCTGCAACAGCCTTCAGGGCACAGTGCTGAGCCAGCTCATCAGTGCCATTTTGTAGCCTGTGATTGATAATCCAGGGTTCTTATTTTCAAGGGATTGCTGAAGAAAGCGTGCCTGAATTCCTTTAAATATTTGTGGTGACCAGTAGTTAAACAGGAGACTGTGCACTTACAGACGTGTCAGCTGGAAAACTCCATATTAAGGAAGTTGAAAATGACTTTAAATACAAATATGGAACTTGGATGTTGACAGAAGTGCAGTAAAAAGCATTAAATGTTGGGAGCATTTAGAAGACATGAAGGCATCAGGGGTAAGTAAGGAGCAGTGGGAGATGTCCCTGTGGGTTGTGAGAGCCTTGTGGATGGGCAGGAATGTTTAGAGGATGACTGAACATCATTAATGATGGGAAGGCACTGTATTCTGTGTGCTTTAATAGCCACAAGAACACTATCAGTACTAAGGAAATATTCAAGTGAAAGCACTACTGGAATAGTTTCAGAAAGTAATAGTCAGAACAGAGGATCTTGTAACCTTTCACATCCTATTTTGTTGTATGACACTTCTTTGGATGGAAATGTTTTAAAATTGCTCTTAAGTACACAAAAATAACAAAACCTATCCAAACAAGCAAACTCCATGTACTTTTATAAAAAACCCCCAAAAACCTATAAATAGAAGCCTCCCATCAAAGGGGTGAAAATATTAGGACGAAGAATTCCCCCATGTAGAATGGCATTTCCAGTAACAAGGACTAATTGCTTAGAGCACCAAACAAATAATTAGTTTGTAGACAGAATCCAGAAATGCAGATCATTATGTGCTATATTTTTGAAGCTGAGTGATATTTTCTTCTAATCATTAAAAGCATATACACAAGCTATTTATCCAGCTGGTACTAATGACTTAACCTAAACTTGTAATCAGTCAGACTTTTCTTTGGCAGTGTATCTGGTTTAAGGATAAATGCGTACAGGTGGTTTTAGAGTTAGAGCTGAAGAAGCAGAGCATTAGTAAGTGTTCAGCTGATCTTGATTGAGCCACAGTCAAGAACAAAAGACCCCTATGAGCAACTACAGAACTATTTTTTCATAATTTGGAATCACTCAATTGATTCTAATTCTGACTGGTAGATAAACTTTGCTTAATTGTTTACGGTAACACAGAATTGGTTTTGTTGTCTGATTGGTAGCCTTAAAATATAATCCAGACACTTTGTAAAATTTAGTTTTGTTGTTGCTTGTGACTCCTGTAAATCTTGCATTTATGGGTCCATTTCTGTGAGAAGTCTTCCTCAATGATTCTAAGTTTGTCCAGACTGTATGAATGATAATGTTAGTATCTCCACCTTGCTGTCTTTGTGTCTGAGGAAGGGTTCATAGGTTGTAGTTTTAAAGTAGAAAAATGTGCATTTTTAAAGTCTAGACAATGTCTGAATAGGCTGAAGCCTGAGAGGATCCATGATCTCCTTGGTGACTGGCAGCAGGAGTGACAATTAACTCCAGCTGTGTCTGTGCTTTTGTGAAATTGGTACCTTCTTGCTAAAGACAGGAATGAGAGCATCACCATATTTTCTTAGGCTTTTGAATAGTAACCACTAGAGGTCAGTACTGTGCTGGATTATGCATGAATCACTCATGATCTAATGCTTTGCATCCAATTACCAATCTCCTTAAAAACCTTTTCCATGCAGTCCTGAATTACTCTGTTTTTAAAAGGGCTGCTGTTAAATACTGCAATTCTGCTTGCAGAAAACGCCACTGTGAAAAGATTAATTTTTCTTCTCTGTGGCCTGGTTCATGTTATCCTATTTAGAGTCCTGGAAGACATGGCTTTTGCCCAATCAATAATCACTTCCAGTTTTTTAAGTGCCTAAAACACTGACAGCATCCACTGTGACTCGTACGTGAACTCTTTGAGAGGGTTGGTATGCAATGATAGATGCTTCTAGGGTTCCTTAGTAATTAAAATTTGGTGGAAAACCCCAAACCAAAACCAGCAAACAGTACCAGTAGAGTGTTGGTTGATTTTTATTTTTTAATGAGTTCAAAATTAGTCCTCACTTGTTCTGTGGCTAACGATCTCTGAAGAATTGGGCAGTGATGATGTAGAACACCAAGAGGAATTAAATCAAAGTAAAATTCAGAAGGGAAGGAATGGTTTAAACTGACAAAAATTACTCTCTTGGGCTCCTGATTACAGCAGATTTTCCAGAGGATATTAAAATGTCTTGTACTTTCTTCAGCATAGAAGCAACCCAATTTCGAATCAACAGTGATGGACTCGGGGAATACTAAAAGGTATTTTAGTATTAGTTTCCAAATGATGGTAAATTGGAACAGTGGATCAGTTGCCACTAGCAGGAATTGAATTCGAGGGTGTAACAAGTTGCTTTTTGGCTCGCTGAGGCTTTTTTTTTAACCTTGTGCCTGATGTGCTGCCTGTGTTCTGGTCCTTAATGCAGCTGCTTGAAACGTGCTACTGGCAAGACCACTGCAGGATTCAAATACAGTGGTTTTAAAAATGTTTTTACCTTTTAGCTGTCCCCTGTACTGCTCATCTTCTTGGAAGGCATCACTTTGCTTTTATGAACTGTTTCATGTCCTTATTTCTCTGGTTCTTATGTGTCTGTAACTGGATTTGATTTGCTGTTTGAATTTGGGCTATAGAGAAGTTAAGGGGGTGTTTTTAAAAAACTATTAGTTCTTACAGATTTCTAACTCTATGGGATGCTTTGCATACTTGCTCTACTGTTACTGTTTAAAAATTTCACATTAGTTATAACTGTTGATGGAAATCTGTTCTTTTTTTTTTTTAACTGAGCAGTAAGCCATGAGCTGATGCAAAATGCCTGTTCTGCTGCATTTCTAGCTCTGAAATGGTACAATGGTATTTTGAATGTAAATTGAATTTTACCATGGAAAAAGCTAGTGGACTGACAGCTATCTTTCATGAAGACTATAGTTTAAATAGCATAGTTTTTAGAGAGAGTTTAACACTTTCTGAAGCTGCCCTTGCACAATTATGCTGCTGTACTCAATTAAGCAATAACAGAAGAATTTGGGACAGCTTTTTATACTGCTAGACTATCATAAAAGTTGTGCTGATGCCTCTGTGAGAGAGAGGATTTCAGAGCACAGAAAGGAAAAGCTTTTAACTTCTCAGCTTTCTGGGATAATTTATTGTCTCTCTTGATAGCGTTGAGAAAAAGGAGAATGGGATACTTTTGATAAAAATAAATGTTGAGGGAGTACTGATGCATGACTTGGCATAGGCAACTTGTACCTTGATCCAGTGGGAAGCTTTTTCTCCCCACACGTTACCTGGTCTTTAGGCCAGGTGGTTATTGAGAAGGACTCATATACACCACAAGGGAAAGACTGTTTTTCCTCTATTCCAGCATGTTTTGAATCCTAGTGGCAGCACTCAAAACCTGCTATTGTGTGTGGAGGTTTTGATTCTGATTAGCTTTTCACACGTGGCTGTTTAAGGTGAGCAGCCTTTTGGCTGAGGTTTCTGTCACGTTTTATCCTGAGGCCTTTTTCCCCCTGTAAACTCCATTTTAGTCAAATCATTTCATTGCCCTGTGAGTGTCACAAGCCAAAGTGAAGCTATTGTCTTTTGCATCAATGCTGTTGGCAGTGTGTAACTTGAAGCAGAAAATGTATCAATTGAAACTTCTAAGGTCTAAACTTCTAAGGTCTATGGGTAGACCCCGTATTTCACTGGCCTTGTAAACTAGGGTGAGTAGGAGGGGCAATCACATATTCAGAAAGGGGTTGACCTCACCTAGTGCTGTTGATGGCTTGAAATTTAAGCTGCTGTAAATTCTTTAGTCATCCTATTCTAGCAGCTGTTGTTTCTGGGTCTCTGCTAGGCACGTACAGTAGTCAGTGTCTCTTGGAATACTGGTACAGTGCTGTCTTGGAAATGGCTTTCTTCCAGCCCCAGACCAAATCAGAAGCATCCAAGAAGTAACACTGTCTTGCCAGATGTCAGCCTTGTGTATGTAATGTAATGTGTGCAGGAGACAGCGGCAATAATCCTCCCATGGGTTTGCTGTCTCTCTGCTAACCCCACTGAGCTGCTCCTGGAGCTCTGTGAAAGGCAACTCTTGGATGAAGCTTTGTCTTGAGGCTGCCAGGCACTGGGAAATGACCCCAGGCACTGGCCTAGGTGTTGCTCACAGTGCTGCCTCTCTGTGCTGCTTGAAACAGAAAATGCCAACTCCCTGGCAAGGTACCCAGATAGACTGCCTTGTATGGTCCTAACAGTGGGATGATAACCTGATACAAAATCTCTTTCCTGTGTCCTGATCTGTTGTGTGCCACTAGTGACCTTTTAATAGTCGTAATTTAAGGGAAAAAAAAAATTATTCCTCTTTAGCACTTCCAGTTGGTTAATAATTTTTCATAGAGCTAAGACAGCAACATGCAGCAAACACTTTAGGTTTTCAATATTGAGTTTGTTTCTTCCAGTAAAATTCTTCTTGGAGGGGAGGGTAAGATTTTTTTTTTGGAGTCCCTGTCAGATTGGGTGAGAACGCAGCTGACATTCTTGTCAGGAGGGGGATCTCTAAAAATTTACAGATATTGAACCTAGTACAGTTGGATCATTCAAGCAGCATTATTTTATGATGCTCTGTCTGAAATTGTTAATTTTTGGTAATCCAGTGAATATAGAATTTCTTACTATGATTTGATCTGGGGGGAAGAAACAGCCTCTCTTCCTCCTGAAAAATATGCCTGCCTATGCACCCTGCTCTTTATGCATCTAATAGTAAATTGAAGGTCATTTTACAGCAGTGTGGTTCATCTCTTTGATCTTCACATTTTCTGGTAATGGCAGATTCAGAGGGGTGGCTGTCACTGCATGGAAGGGTGAACAAAATTGATGTGTACCATGTGATATGGCAAAAATGTGGCTACAAAAGCATCTCTTGACCTCCAAGTCGAGTAGGTGATGGACACTGGTCTGGATGGACACCAGAGCCATGGATCCTATTGTGGATGGACACTGGTCTGGATGTACACCAGTGCCATTGATCCCACTGTAGATGGATAGTGGTCTGGATGGACATCAGATCCATTGATCACACTCTGGATGGACACTGCTCTGGATGGACACCAGGGCCATGGTTCCAAACTGGACACTAGTCTGGATGGACTCCAGATTCTTTGATACAAGCATGCCTCAACAGTGGTCTAGATGGACACTAGAGCAGTTGATCTCACTGTGGATGGACACTGGTCCAGATTGACACCATGGCCATGGATGCAAACTGGACACTTGTCCAGATGGACACCAGAGCCGTGGAACCCAACTGGACATGTCCCTGGATGAACATCAGAGCCATGGATCCCACTGTGGATGGACACTGGTCTGGATAGTCACAAAACCATGGACCCTGAACAAATGGCCACTAACCTAGAGGGGCACCAGAGCCATGGATTTTAGCTCGACACTGGTCTGGATGGAAACAAGAGCAACAAGTCCCACTGTGGTTGGACTCTGGTTTGAATAGACACCAGAGCCATAGATCCACTATGGATGGACACTGTTCTGGAGAGACATCAGAGCCATGGATCCCAGCTGGGCACCTCCACGGATGGACACTGCTCTGGTTGGACACCAGAGCCATGTATCCAACTGTGGATGGACGCTAGTCCAGATTGACACCATGGCCATGGATGCAAATGGGACACTGGTCCAGATGGATAATGGTCGAGATGGACAAAAGAGCCATGGATCCCAGTGTGGATGGAGGCTGGTTTGGATAGACATCAGTGCCATTGATTCCAGCTGTACACTGGTCCAGATGGACACTGCTCTGGATGGACACAAGAGGCATGGATGTGACTCAGGATGGGTACTGGTGTGGATGGACACCAGAGCCATGGTTTCAAAGTGGAACCTGGTCTGGAAAGACATCAGAGCCATGGATGCCAGCTGAAACTAGTCTGGAGGGACACCAGCGCCATGGATCCCACTGTGGACTGACACTGGTTTGGATAGACATCAGAGCCATGAATCCCAGCTGGACACTGGTCCTGCTGGACACTGCTCTGGATGGACACCAGAGCCATGGATGTGACTCTGGATGGGCACTTGCCTGGAAAGACAAAAGTGCTATGGATCCCAGCTTGGCACTGGAGTGGATGTACACCAGCACTATGGATCCCTCTGTGGAAGTCACTGGTTTGGATAGACACCAGCGCCATGGATTCCACTCTGGATTTACACTACTCATGATGGACACAAGAACCATGCATCCCTCTGTAGATGGAGCCTGGTTTGAATGGACAGCACAGCTGCGTATCCACATGGACACTTGTCCAGATGGACACCAGAGTTGTGGATCCCAACTGGACACTGGTCTGGATGGACAGCAGAGCCATGGATGCCACTGTGGATGGACACTGGTCTGGATAGACACCAGAGCCATAGATGCCAGCTGGACACTGGTCCTGCTGGACACTTCTCTGGATGGACACCAGAGGCATGGATCCGTCTCTGGATGGACACCGGTCTGGATGGACATCAGCGCCATGGATCCCAGCTGGACACTGATCTGGAGGGACACCAGCGCCACGGATCCCACTGTGGATGGACACTGGTTTGGATAGACATCAGAGACATGGATCCCAGCTGGACACTGGTCCAGCTGGACACTGCTCTGGATGGACACCAGAAGCTTCGATCCATCTCTGGATGGACACTGGTCTGGATGGACACCAGAGCCATGGATCCAAACTGGACAAAATTCTGGATGGACCCCAGACTCTTCAAAACACCTGTGGCTGGACAGTGGTCTGGATGGACACCAGAGCCCTGGATCCAACTTGGAACCTGGTCTGGATGGACACCAGGGCCATGGATTCCATTCTCGATGGGCACTGGTTGAAAAAGACACCAGAGCCATGTATCCAGCTCTGGATGGACATTAGTTCAGATGGACACCAGAGCCATGCCTCCCATCTTGTATTGATAGTGGTCTGGTCAGACACCGAGCCATGGATCCCACTCTGGATGGCCAGTGATCTGGATAGCCACAGGACCATGGATCCCCTACGAATGGACACTGGTCTAGAAGGACTCCAGAGCTATGGATTCCGGCTGGACACTGCTGTGGATGGACACCACAGCCATGGATCCTAGTGTGGATGGTCACTGTTCTTGATGTACACCAGCGTTATTGATCCCTCTGTAGGTGGACAGTGCTCTGGATGGACACCAGATGCATGGATCCCTCTCTGAATGGACACCAGGGCCATGGATCCAAACTGTGGATGGACACTGGTCCAGATTGACACCGTGGCCATGGATGCAAACTGGACACTGGTCCAGATGGATAATGGTCTGGATGGACACCAGAGCCATGGATCCCACTGTGAATAAACACTGATTTGGATAGAAATTGGCACCATGGATCCCAGGTGGACACTGGTCCAGATGGGCACAGATCTGGATGGAGACTGTTCTGGATGGACACCAGAGGCATGGATGCCACCTTGGATGGATACTGGTCTGGAGGGACATCAGAGCCGCGGATGCAATTCTGGATTGGCTCTGTTGTGGATGGAGACCAGAGCCATGGTTTCAAAGTGGAACCTGGTCTGGATAGGCACCAGGGCCGTTGGATTCCGCTCTTGATGGACACTGGTCGAGATAGACACCAGAGCCATGGATTCCACTTTGGATGGATACTTGTCTTGATAGACAAAAGAGCTATGGATCCCATCTTGACACTGGTCTGGATGGACACAAGCACCATGGATCCCTCTGTGGATGGTGTTGGGGATTAGGTTTGTTCCTTCTTTCTCTAAAGAATATTTTCCCCACAAGTTACCAAGGAGACCAAGTGTTGGATACTTGAGAGTACTTAACCGAAACAAAGAGGTGGACAAAGGTGGAAGGGGGAGATAACGTAGGTAAAAGACAGAGCTTGAGGCAGCTGCGTGCTTTTCTTTTTCCGGCCTTCGGGGAGAGAGAGAACGGCTGTTGCTGGCTAGAAGAGTTTCACTGTGTGCAAAAGGATCCAGTCCTGAGAAATCTACTATCACCGGTTCGGCCTGAATCCTGAGTTTTCCCTGCCACCCGCGGGAGCCGGTCCAGGCACTGCCTCGCCTTCGGCTTCTTCGGCGCTGCTCCTCTTGCTGCATCGTGACCCTGCACCCCCTGCGCTGCCGGGACATCCTGCCCCTGCCTGCCGGGACACCCTGCCATCCCAGCGACCAGCCCGGGACTTTTCCACTGTTTCAGCTTGGTGCTCTGAGGATCCTGCAGGGACACCGAAACCAAACTGCCCTGGGTTTTGTGAAACAAAGCCCTCAAAGTTCTTAGTACTGTTGTCGTTTGTTATTAATTCTGTAGTTGTTTGGTGGAGGGGTTTTTTTTGTGTTTGTTTGCTTTGTATTACATACTAGTAAAGAACTGCTGTTCCTATTTCCCAAATCTTTGCCAAAGAGCCTCTGATTGTAATTTTACCTGGCAGATACCTGTCTTCCCAAACTAAGACAGATGGTCACTGGTTTGGGTAGACATCAGAGCCATGAATCTGTCTCTGGATGGACACCAGAGCCATGGATTCAAACTGGACACTGTTCCAGATTGACGCCATGGCCATAGATCCCAGCTGGACACTGGTCCAGATGAACACTGCTCTGGATGGACACAAGAGGCATGGATGAGACTGTAGATGGACACTGTTCTGGATGGACGCCAGTGTCATGGATTCCATCTCGACACTGGTCTAGATGGACACCAGGGCAATGGATCCCACTCAGGTTGGACACTGGTCTGGATGGACACCAGGGCCGTGGATTCCACTCGTGATGGACACGGGTCGAGATAGACAGCAGAACCATGGATCCCAGTGTGTATGGACACTTGTCTGGATGGACAGCAGAGCATGGATCCCACAGTGGATGGACACTTGTCTGGATGGACAAAAGACCACGTGTCTTTGCTGGACACTGGTCTGGAAAGAGTCCAGTGCCATGGATGCCAGTGTGGATGGTCAATGGTTTGGATGGACATAGGATCCCCGGATCCCACTCTGGATGCACACTGCTGTGAATATGCCCCAGACCCATGAATCCCACAGTGGTTGGACACTGGTCTGGATGGACACCAGAGCCATTGATCCCACTGTGGATGGACACTGGTAGAGATGGACATCAGGGCCATGGTGTCCGCTCTGGATCGACACTGGTCTGGATAGACACCAGAGCCATGGATTCCACTCTGGATGGAAGCTTGCCTGGATAGACTAAAGAGCTATGGATCCCAGCTTGACACTGGTCTGCATGGATGCCAGCACTATGGGTCTTACTCTGAATGCACACTACTCTTGATGGACATAAGAGCCATTCATCCCTCTTTGGTGGAGCCTGGTTTGAATGGACATCACAGCCACGTATCCAGATGGACACTTGTCCAGATGGACACCAGAGCCGTGGATCGCAACTGGACACGTCTCTGGATGGACAGCAGAGCCATGGATCCCACTGTGGATGGACACTGGTTTGGTTAGACATCAGAGTCATGGATCCCAGCTGGACACTGGTCCAGCTGGACACTGCTCTGGATGGACACCAGAGGCATGGATCCGTCTCTGGATGGGCACTGGTCTGGATGGACACCAGAGCCCTGGATCCAAACTGGAACCTGGTCTGGATGGATAAAAGTGCCATGGATTCCCCTCTTGATGGGCACTGATCGAGATGGACACCAGAGCCATGTATCCAACTCTGGATGGACACTGGTTGAGATAGACAGCAGTGCCATGGATCCGTCTCTGGATGGACACTGGTCCAGATGGACACTGGTCCAAAGGGACACTAGAGCCATGCCTCCCACCTTTAATTGATAGTGGTCTGGTCAGACACCGAGCCATGGATCCCACTCTGGATGGACGTTGGTCTGGAAGTACACCAGCGTTATTGATCCCTCTGTAGATGGACAGTGCTCTGGATAGACACCAGATCCATGGATCCCACTCTGGATGGACACCAGTCTGGATAGACACCAGTGCCATGGATCTCACTGTGGATGGACACTGGTCTGAAAAGACACCAGAACTGTGGATTCCAATCTGGATGGACACTTGCCTGGATAGACAAAAGATCTATGGATCCCATCTTGACACTGGCTTGGATAGACACCAGAGCCATGGATCCCCTATGGATGGACACTGGTCATGATAAACATTAGAGCTGTGGATCCCGGCTGGACACTGGTCTGGAGGGACACCAGCGGCATGGATCCCACTGTGGATGGTCACTGATTGGGATAGACATCAGAGCCATGGATCCCTGCTGGACACCGGTCCAATCGGACACCAGGGCCATGGATCCCACCTTGGATGGATTCTGGTCTGGATAGACTCCAGAGCCATGGATCCGTGTCTGGATGGACACGGGAGCCATGGATCCAAATTGGAACCTGGTCTGGATGGATAAAAGTGCCATGGATTCCACTCTTGATGGACACTGGTCTGTATAGACACCAGAGCCATGGATGCGACTCTGGATGGACACTGGTCCAGATGGACACTCGTCCAGATGGACACCAGAGCCATGCCTCCCACCTTTTCTTGATAGTGATCTGGTCAGAAACTGAGCCATGGATCCCACTTTTAATGGACACTGGTCTGAATAGGACCAAAACCATGGATCCTGTACTAATGGCCTCTAAGTTAGAGGGACACCAGAGCCATGGATTTTAGCTGGACACTGGACTGGATGGACACCCTAGGAATAGGTCTGCTATGGATGGACACTGGTCTGGATAGACATCATAGGCATGGATTCCAGCTGGACACTGGTCCAGACGGACACTGTTCTGGATGGACGCCAGAGGCATGGATCCCACCTTGGATGGGTACTGGTGTGGAAGGACACCAGAGCCTTCAATCCACTTTCGGATGGGCACTGTTGTGGATGGACACAAGAGCCATGATTTTAAAGTTGAACCTGGTCTGGATAGTCACCAGGGCCGTGGATTCCACTCTTGATGGACACTGATCAAGATAGACACTAGAACCATGGATCCCACTTTGCATGGACGCTGGTCTGGATGGCCACCAGGGTAGTTGATCAAAACTAGACACTGGTCTGGATGGACACCGGAGCCATGGATCCCACTCTTGGTGGACTCAGGTCTGCATGGACAAAAGACCAAGTGTATTTGATGGATACTCGTCTGGATAGCCACCAGAGCCATAGATCCCCTATGGATGGACTGTGGTCATGATAGACATTAGAGCTATGGATCCAAGCTGGACACTTGTCTGGATGGACACCAGAGCCACTAATCGCACTCGGGATGGACACTGGTACAGATGAACACCAGAGCAATGGTGTCCACTCTGGATGGACACTGGTCTGGATAGACACCAGAGTTATGGATTCCACTCTGGATGGACACTTGCCTAGATGGACTAAAGAGCTATGGATCCCAGCTTGACACTTGTCTGGATGGATGCCAGCACCATGGATCTCACTCTGGATGCACACTGCACTTGATGGACACAAGAGCCATGCATCCCTCTGTGGATGGAGCCTGGTTTGAATGGACCGCACAGCCACCTATCCAGTGGGACACTTGTCCAGATGGACACCAGAGCCGTGGATCGCATCTGGACACGTTTTTGGATGGACTGCAGAGCCATGGATCCCACTGTGAATGGTTGCTGGTTTGGATAGATATTAGCGCCATGGATCTTAGCTGGACACTGGTCAAGATGGACACAGCTCTGGATGGACACTGTTCTGGATGGATGCCAGAGGCATGGATCCCACCTCGGATGAATACTGGTCTGGATAGACAACAGAGCCACGGATCCAATTCTGGATTGGCACGGTTGTGGATGGATAGCAGAGCCATGGTTTCAAAGTGGAACCTGGTCTGGATAGGCACCAGGGCCGTTGGATTCCACTCTTGATGGACACTGGTCGAGATAGACACCAGAACCATGAATCCCACAGTGGATGGACACTCGTTTAGATGAATACCTGTGCAATGATATCAAATCTGGATGGACACTGGTCTAGATAGACCCCAGAGCCATGGATCCCACTTTGGATGGACACTTGTCTTGATAGACAAAAGAGCTATGGATCCCAGCTTGACACTGGTCTGGATGGACACCAGCACTATGGATCCCTCTGTGGAAGTGACTGGTTTGGATGGAGACCAGCGCCATGGATCCCAGTCTGAATTCACACTACTCATGATGGACACAAGAGCCATGCATCCCTCTGTGCATGGACCGTTGATTGAATGGACAGCACAACCACGTATCCAGATGGACACTTTTCCAGACGGACACCAGCGCCATGGATCCCAACTGGACACTGGTCGGGATGGACACCAGAGCCATTGATCACACTGTGGATGGACACTGGTCTGGATGGACACCAGAGCCATGGATCCAAACTGGATATAATTCTGGATGGACCCCAGATTCTTCAAAACACCTGTGGATTGACAGTGGTCTGGATGCACACCAGAGCCCTGGATCCAACTCTGGATGGACTCTGGTCCAGATGGACACCAGAGCCATGCGCCCAACATTTTATTGATAGTGTCTGGTTAGACACCGAGCCATGGATCCCACTCCAGAAGGATAGTGGTCTGGATAGGCACCGGACCATGGATCACCTACGAATGGACATTTTTCTAGATGGACGCCAGAGCTATGGATTCCAGCTGGACACTGGTCTGGCTGGACACCAGAGCCATGGATCCTTATGTGGATGGTCAGTGTTCTTGATGTACACCAGCATTATTGAACCCACTGTAGATGGAGAGTGCTCTGGATGGACACCAGGTGCATGGATCCAACTTTGGATGGAAACCAGGGCCATGGATCCAAACTGGCCACTGGTCTGGATGGACCCCAGACTCTTCGATACAACTGTGGCTGAACAATGGTCTGGATGGACACCAGAGCCATGGATCCCACTGTGGATGGACCCTGGTCAAGATTGACACCATGGCCATGGATGCAAACTGAACACTTGTCCAGATGGACACCAGAGGTGTGGAACCCAACTGGACACATCTCTGGATGAACATCAGAGCCATGGATCCCACTGTGGATGGAC